>NC_056743.1:1000541709-1000760036 GCF_019279795.1 Protopterus annectens | reverse complement strand
ATGGAGTATGTTCTTCAGTACCGTAGAACCAAAGGAAGACCTGTCCCTTGAAGCCCTATCTAGTTTGTAATGTGTGATAAAGGTATGAGGCTTAGACCAAGTGGCTGCAGCGCAAATATTGTCAAGGGGCAATTTAGCTTGAAAAGCAGAAGAGGTAGAGACAGCTCTGGTAGAATGAGCTTTTGGTTTGTGCATTAAAGGCATGCTCACATTCTCAAACAAAGGATATACAATCGGATAACCATTTAGATAAAGTTGTTTTAGCCACTGGATTGCCTTTTCTTTCTTCTGAGGATACAAAAAGTTGGTCTGATTTCCTAATATCCTTAGTTCTGTCAAGATAAAATCTGAGCTGTCTGTGAACATCAAGTTTGTGCAGCATATATTCCAATTTGCTAGAGTAGTTGGGGAAAAAGACTGGCAGTTCAATGACCTGATTGATATTTGACTCGGAACAGACTTTAGGTAAAAATGAAGGGTTTGTTCTGAGAGATACTCTTATCAGCATGGAAGATCATGTGGGGTGATCTGATAGATAATGCTTGAAGTTCTGACACTCTGCGGGCAGACGTAATGGCCACGAGAAATATTGTTTTCCATGATAAAAATTTTAAATCACAAGTAGATGCTGGTTCAAAAGGGGGGAGAATAATTTGCGATAGCATAAGGTTTAAATTCCAGGGAGAAAAGGGAATTTTGTTCGGAGGTCTCGTATGAAGAACGCCTTTAAGGAAGGTTTTAGATAATTTATGACTCATAATATTTGAGCCACCAAGACCAAGGTGAAAATTTGAGATAGCAGCTAACTGAACTCGAACTGTAGCAGCTGTTGCCCCTTCCTTAAAAATTTTTGTTAGAAATTCTAAAATCAAAGACAGCGGAGCTCGGAAAGGGTCAATGTTCGGCACGTTGGCCCAAACTGAGAACCTTTTCCATTTACTGCCATATAATTTCCTGGTAGATGGCTTGTGATAAGACAAGAGAATCTGTCTTGTATCTTCTGAAACTGAATGAAACCTGGCAATTAGGGGAAGTGGATTAGCCAAGCAGTTAGTTTCAGGAACTGCAGGGCAGGATGAATATCCCCCTGACGGGTGAGTCAGAAGGTCCGGAACTGGGTCCAGGATCCATGGATCTTCCAAGAGATGATGGTGGAGAAACGGAAACCAAATCTGTCGAGGCCAGTAGGGGGCTAGGAGCATAACAGTCCTTCTCAGCGATTTTGCTTTCTGTAAAAATCTGGGTATTAATGGGAAGGGTGGAAATGCATAAAGGAGACCCGGGGGCCAATCGTGTAAAAGTGAGTCTCTCGGGGGATGACCAGGAGGTGGTATTAGGGCAAAGTAGCTTCTGCATTTTTAACTGATGTGGCTGGCAAAAAGGTCCAACAAGGCTGGCCCCATTTGTGGAAAATCAACTCTGCAGCCTGTTGATTGAGAGACCACTCGTGAGGGAGTTATATTGCCCTGCTTAGCTTGTCCGCTATCACGTTGGATTTCCCCGGGATGTGCGTTGCTAACAGAAAACTCTGGTACAACATAGCCCATTGCCAGACCCTGAGGGCTTCTCGACAAAGGGGGTAGGACTTTGCTCCGCCCTGCTTGTTCAAGTACCAGACTACCGACATGTTGTCGGTCTGAATTGCAATAGTCCCCTCGAGGAAGAGAGTCCTGAAAGTACTGGCTGCAACGCCAGAAGTACCGCTCTCAACTCTAGAACATTGATGTGCAGATGTGATTCTTGATCTGCCCATGTGCCTTGGGCAGTCTTTCCCTGAAAATGCCCCCCCCCCCTATCAGGGAAGCGTCCGTGGTCACAGTGGCTACTTGGGGGGGGGGGGGCAAAGGGTCTTCCGATTGTGACATGAAGAGATGTCAACCACCACCGAAGGTCTCTCCTGCAAGAAACCGTGATAAGAATCATGTGGTGCATTGGTAGTTTCTGTTAAGACCATTGAGCGAAGAGGAGCCATTGAAGAATTCGCATATGCATCCTTGCGAGTGATATAGCCAGGATTGCTGCCACCATCAAACCTAGTACTTTCAATACCTCCGCTGCTGTAGCTTTGTTCTTTGACACCAGTGAGCTGACGTTTTGGCGGAGAAGAGAGACTCTTTCGCTAGGGAGACGTAGGGTGGTAGCTAACTCTGCTCCTATAAAAACGGTATGCTGAGAAGGCGATAAGGCAGACTTTTCGAAGTTGATTGTAATGCCTAATTGATGGCAGAGTGTCAGAGTGTATTGTGTTGCCTGAGTCAATTGATGCCTGGTGGTAGCAGTGAGGATCCAATCGTCTAGGTATGGAAACACCTGGAATCCTAGATGCCTCAGGTGATCCGTGACCACTGCCATGTATTTGGTGAACACTCTGGGGGCTGTAGTGAGACCAAAGGGCAGGGCTCGAAACTGGTAATGATTGGCCTCCAACCAGAAGCGCAGATGATCTCTGGAGTGTCTGTTCATCTTTATGTGGTAGTACGCGTTCTTGAGATCTATGGAGCACATCCAATCGCCGTTCCCTAAGAAGGGAAGAATGGACTGAAGCATGACCATTCGGAACTTCTCTTTCTTTACGAACTGGTTGAGTCTGTTGAGGTCCAAGATAGGTCTTCAGTCCCCTGTTTTCTTTGGTACCAAAAAGAATCTTGAGTAAGTTCCAAATCCGATTTGGTCTGCTGGGACTGGTTGGATGACTCTTTTTCTAGCAATCTGCGGACCTCTACGATTGCTTGCTCCCTGAGATTGGGTGGAACATCTGTGATTTTCTTTATAGGAATGGGAGGGGTAAAGAACGGTATGAAATATCCTCTGGAAATGATGCTTTGTACCCAAGTATCCAATGTTATGTTTAGCCAGGCTTCTGGGTACAAAGACAAGTGACCCCTGAATTCCTCCAGAGCTGAATAGTCGGGCTCCCTTTCAGGGGCGCCGGTAGGACTGACCGGAGAACTGACCCCTGTCACTCTGTTGCTGCGGACCCCCTCTGCCACGGGGGTGGCATCTTCCGTTATAACCCCCTCCTCTGCTTTTAGAGGGGGTTTCTCCGCATGTGTCCTGAAAGGCTGCCTGAGTTTTTCGGAACCCCACCCCCACCCCCCCAGGGCCCTTGGGGTAGGGCTGAGTAAGGGTGGAAAAACAGACCCCAACGGCAGATAAGGTCTTGCCTTCCTGCTCACACCTGGTTAAAATTTATTTTACTTTGGGACCAAACAGTGATGAGTCATCGAATGGGGTATTAATAAAGGAAGACTTAAAGGGTTCCGCAAAGGAACAGAGACGCATCCAGGCTTATCTTCGAAGAGCAATGCCCAAACTAGCGGCTCTACTCGGACCATCAGCTGCATAGGATATGAGACTCATGGATGAGTTCACCACTGAGTTTAGGGTAGCGAGCTGGGCATTGACTTTGTCGGCCACTCCTGCAGCTACCATACCCTGGAGAGAATCTCCTAGCTCTTTCAGGAGATCTCTCTGTAGTCTTGTAAAATGGGTTAAGTAGTTCAGTGATCGCAGAGAAAAAGTCGCTGAACTAAACATGCGCTTCCCATATTTATCCATAACCCTAGAATCTCTGTTAGGGGAAGGATAGAAGAGGATGTCTCAGACACTTCCTTTTCGGTGGCTGCAGCTACCACCATCGCATCAAGAGGCACTCCTTTTGTCAAAAATGGCTTGCCCACTAGGGCAGACATGAATTTATTGGGTCTACGACGGACAGGTTCCATGGCCTCCGGTGACTCCCACTCCTTACGAGAGATCAGTTCCATGAGCTCGTCGTAAGGCGGAGACACCCAAGAAGTGGAAGGTTGAGACCCAAAAGCCTTCAAGAGCACAGATTCATCCTCAGTAGGGGTCTTGGACTGCCAAACGCCGCTCTGACTAAGGATCTCTAGTATCCCTGCAAAGGAGATATCCTCAGAGGGGGATCGAGGGGACCTTTCTGACTCATCCAAGTCCATGTCAGATGTCAAAGACTCCTGTGGGGAGTCTAAGTGCCTTCTCTTGCAGTGTCTCTTCCTGGGCACCTCCTCAGTGAGGGGATCTGGGGAGGTCTCAGAAGAGCAGCGGACGCCCTCTGAGGGTACTTGAGGCTCGGGGTCTCTATGCTTGGAGGGATCGGTAGATGAAGAAGCAGACACAGAAGCTTAAGGGGAGAGGGAAAGATGAACCGATGCTGACGTTGTCTTTGGAGACAAAACTCTCCTCATAGCATCAAAGGCACCATGGCTCCGACGAGAAGGAGTGGACGGACCCCAGAGTACCGTCCGATTCTCCCGCACCGAAACCCTGGGCTCCGAGCCAGAGGTAGGAGCAGAGCTCACCCGAGCCGAAGCCCCGAGAGGAAGAGTCAGCACAGACAAGTCGGTGCGACTATCCTCCCCGGATCAGACAGGAGAGCATCGGCTCCTAGAGCCCTCGGTCGGCACAGAGGACATCCGAGTAGATGGAGCCGATAACACCGGTGTGGGTATCGGCTCCAAGGGTTTGACCACCATCGGTTCAATTTCCTTCGGTTCCAAGAGTCCAGTACGGCTTGGAGGAGTAGTAGACAAGTCCGGTTCCATGGTCTTCAGTATCGACGAGCTGGTCGGGGCCAACAATTTGGCAAGTCCTGGTGCCTGTAAAAGCTTCTGCACTAACCGATCCATGTCCAAATCTGAAAGGCTGACTGAAGACTTAGCTGAATGCACCAAAGGTGCTGTTTGAATCAAAGGTACACTCAGTTCCCATGACTGTGGAACCGATGACCCTCCTTCTAAAATCTTAGCCTTTTTTGAAAACTTATCTGTAGACTTGGATTTTGAGGATTTGGAGGATGTACTAGCACCCTCATGGCTACTCAAAACGTCCGAGAAAGATTGCTGTAGCAATCCCGTCTACAAGTTTCCTCCTTCTCTCCAAGAGGACTCTTGAAGAAAAGGAGTGGCAAATGCTACAGATGCCTTGGAGGTGTTTAGCCCCCAGACAGTAGACACATTGAATGTGCCTGTCAGTGACGGGCATTTTCTGCCCACAATCTGGGCATTTTTTGAATCCCGATTTGGGATGGGATTTCTCCCTATCATCCGACATACTTAAGAGAAAAAACAGTAAATTACATACACAAACTAAGCCCAATCTGGGCACTATCTATAAGAGGGTGTTTTTATATATATATATATATATATATATATATATATATATATATATATATATATATATTTATATTTAACTAGAGAGTAAATATAATAGTACTAACACACACTATATATTTTAAACAAAAAAGAAAACTTTTTTATAGACTTGCTGTTAATTTGTTTCTAAAATGGTCCGAGCTAACTGGATCACCGAGATCTGTCTTGCCACTGCAAACTAGATCGGAGCTAATTCCAGCAGTGCACTGTGGGAAGGGGCTTGGTCTCGAGCTACTGGCAAACCTTGAGCTTGCTATCGGCCGTGTCGGAGCCGAGGATCGGCTCTGAACTCATCAGTGAGAATAAACTGTGATTTAACAACTTCACATTGGCAGTTCTTCCTTCCAAACGGGGGAGACAGCCAGCCCCAAAATGGCTCTGTAAACAGCAGCATAGTCTATATGGAGATATCCAGCCCTGAAAACAACATAGCGATACATAGATAGCTGAACAGCAGCTCTTTCTGGCTCTGTAAACAGCACAGTGATAGATATCTGAAAACACAGCATGTCTTCTGTAGGCATTGTGATCCTTCCCGCCCAACCGGAAATGCATGCACATTGAGCTTCAGCTCAATTCCAACAGGCTGGCAGGCCGTTTCACGGGAGATGACGTCATCGCGCACGTGATTATGTCAGCTCAAAAAGCCAAGAAAATTTATTTTAAAATAAAATCGCAGCCAAGCACTGGGAAAGTTGGAAATTAAGGGGTGCCACTCAGGAATCATGGCACCCCATTATTTGGACCCCAAAACTCAGTAAAAACAGAGTAATTCAGTACAGTTGGGAGATATGGGTGGACTTTCACTGAATAGTAGAAAAAGCCAGCCTTAAGGAGTTCACACATATAGGCAATGACTAAGGATGGGTCTGCCTGGCAGGGGTCCCTGTCCTTATGTAGACACCGTTTGGAGAATCTCTCCCATTTTGATAAGTATGATTTCTTAGTAGCAGGTTTCATGGCCTCCCTCAGGACTGTAAGCACATCCTTTGAGTAGTGAAGTCTGAAAGGGAGTAGAAGTTTATCACCCAGAATGTTAGGCCTAAAATCTGTTGGTGAGGGTGAATTAGAGTTCCCTTTTGTTGTGGGAGTTGGTTCACCTTATGGGGTAACTTGTGATTGCCCTTGGCTAATGAGAGAAGTAGGGAGAATCAATGCTGCCTTGGCCAATAGGGAGTCACCAGCAAGATTTTTGGTTTGTCCTCCCTGATTTTCAGTAGGCCCTTTTGGATTAGTGGGAAGGGTAGAAAAGCATATAGAAACACAGCCGTCCATGGAATGCTGAAGGTATCCAGCCTCTAGGCAAGTGGAGAGTGATCCTTGGTGCAGACGTTGTTCAATTGTCTGTTCTATGGGAGGCAAACTGATCCACTTGAGGTGTGCCCTACCATTGGACAATGTCTAGAAAGGTCTCCCTGTTCAACATCCACTCGTGTTGTAGAGAGGATGTTCTGCTGAAAATATCCACTTGTTTGTTGTCCTGATGTATGAAGAAGGCAGGGTTAAGTTACGCCTGGAGACGAGGTCCTAAATTTGTAATGTTTTCCGGCACAGGAGGTAAGCTCTGGTCCTTCCTTGTTTGTTGAGATACCACATTAGTGTGGTGTGATCTGTGAATATCTAAAGGGGGCCCCGGTTGGAGGAGAGGAAGGAATGCCTTCAGGACCAGAAGAACTGTAGTAATTTCCTTTACACTGATATGCTTCTTTTGAAGGGTAGGATTCCATACCTCCAGTACCCTGTAACCTTTCAAGGTTGCCCCCCACCCTAGGTCTGATACATCTGTAAGCATAAGCTGGGTTAGGGAGGGGATTTGAAGTGAAGTCCTGGGTTCTGAAGTATTTGTTGAATCCACCACTTTAGTTTTGTCTTGAGGCAGGGCAGAATGGTAATTTGCTGCTCTAGGGAGTGTTGGTGTTGTGACCATACATTTTTCAGATACCACTGGAACTTTCACATGTGCATTCTGGCTAGGGGAAGGATAGGGATGGTGGTTGCCATCAGTCCCAGGAGTTGCAAGAATTGTCTTGCAGATATCCGAGGAATTAGTAACAGGCTTTGGAAGTGATTGGAGAGCGATAGGACTTTATCCTGGGGGAGGAAAGCCCACATCAGGTCTGCTTTGATCCTGCAGCCCAGACAGATTTTTGTCTTGCTGCGGGAGTAAAAAAGATTTCTGTAAATTGAGGGTGAAACCCAGGTTTTGTAGTAGGGAAGTGGTGAACTTAAAATGATTTTGGAGGCTGTCTTCTGTTTCTGCTAGAAGAAGAATGTCAGGTAGGTAAGGATAGATTTGGACACCTTTGGTTCTGCACTAAGCAATGGTTGGGGCTAGGCATTATTGTAAATACCCTGGGTGCAGTAGACAAACCAAAGGGCAAGGCTGTAAACTGAAAATGAGAACAGAGCCCAGTAAAATGTAACAATTTCCTGTTGGAGGCTTTTATGGGAATATGGAGAAAAGCTTCCTTTAGATCTAGAGTGGCCATGAAGGCCTGGGCTGGTACTAAAGAGAGAAGAGTTTGAAGGGATAGCATCCTGAATGATGGGACTTTTAGGAACCAGTTTAGGAAGGATAAATCTAATATTAGTCTCCAAGGGCCATTCTTTTTTGGGGATCAGAAAAAATCTTGAGTAAAATCATTTTCGTTCCTGTCCTGGAGGGATAGCTTCTACTGAAAATTAATTTTCCTAATTTCAGAAGGTCTAGTAATATGTGGGGTATGAGGTGGAGTCGATTTTTTGGGGGGAGGGGGGATGGGCCTTGGAATGGGTTTTTCCTTCCAAGAAAGGAAATACCCATTTTGAAAGAGTCAGTACCCAGTGGTCTGATGTGATGGTTTTCTAAAAGGGGAGGCAGTGGGGGAGGCGGGCTGACAAAGGTAGATGGGCAAGGAAGTCATGCATTGTTGGGTCCACTTCTAACATGAAAGGCCATCTCAGAGTAGGTTGTGAGGTAGCTGGTCTGGACTAGGTTTGCCTCCTGGTTCCTCTCCTATGTCTGGTAGAGGAGGGGGTAGCAGAGGAAGGGGTTCTCCTGACAAAGGAAGTCTTTGCAAGATAATTCCTGTAGAATTTAGGAATGGGAGACACAAGCAAATGCTTGATGTCCTGAAGCTCCTTACTTTTCTTCTGCAGGTTTTTAAAAAGGTCTGCAGATTGTTTGCCAAACAAGAGGTTATGGTCTAATGGTGCGTGTAGGATTTTAAGACTTCAAATTCTCTGGGAGTGGTTGCAGGTGAAGCCAAGAGTATCTGCGGAGTAATGAAGCAGACGCTGCAGACCTAGCAGAGGCCTCTGCAGCATCATAACTGCACCTAATGGAATGTCTGGCTACCTGAGAAGCCAGGGACAGTTTAGATGCTATCGCAGTTTTGGTAGGGCAGTCAGGGGAGGAAGCCAAGAGAGTGGAGGCTTGTGAAACTAGGTCCAAGACGTATTTTATCATGCGAGTTTGGTAATTGATAGCTCTGAAGGCCAGATTGGAGGAGGTGTACACTTTTTTCCCAATCCTGTCCATGCTTTTGCTATCCTTATCAGTGAGCAGAAGAGATGCTGAAGGAATAAGTCTAGATTGCTTGTCAGGGGGGAGACTTTACTAAGAATTTCTGGTCATCAGGTACTTTGTAGAACCTTTCCAGTCTCTTAGGAGCAGGTGGGAGAGAGTCTAGATTCTTGGATGCAGAGGTGAAAGCATCCAGATAGGCAGGTAAGACAGGTGGGATGGCTGACTGGGAAGGAGATTCCACTTGAAGGAGTTCAAAATACCTCCTCTGGGTGTCAGTCATCTGAGTAGTGTCCCATTTGAAGTATTCTTTCATTTTTGTAATCGTTTCCCCAAAGGTGATATCCTCTGGTAGGGAGCTCCCTTCAATGGATTCCTCATCTGGGGAACAGTATTCCAGAGGGGAGGCAATTTGTGAGGCATAAGAAATAGATTCATCAGAAGATGAGTAATATGATTCCAGATCCTCCTCTCCTTCTTGGGTAGTAGACAAGGGGAGAGAAGTAGCAGAAGCAGCAGGCCTAGGACTAAGCACTGGAATAATGGAGGGGAAAAGAGGCTGCGAGCCTAAAGGCCATAAAGGTCTGCATCAAGCAGTTGGTAAAATGATTGCCAGTCTGGGACTCCCTTCAGGGGTTGGAGTCAGGTGTTTTACTTTTTTGTTTCTGTTTAGAAGGTGTAGGTCTGGGAGAAGGCCTGTGTTCTGGAGCCTGGGCTTCAGGTAATGTCGTCCCGGTCAATCGTCCAACTGTATTTGGTTCCCCCTCAATATCGGTAGGGACAGATGTTTGTGCTGTCTCTGCGGATGCGCAGACCGTTACTTCTGAAGCGGCTTCCTCGGTGGGAGCCTCAGTAGACTGTTCCATCAGACATCCCTCAACCCCTAAATTGGAAGCTGGCGGGACGTCCGATGGCGGAGAGGCAATGTAAGTAGGCCTGGAAACCTTGACCTTTTTCCATGGTGGTTCACTCAGAACAGCCTATTCTGGATCCATCCTCAGTGAAAGTTTTTTTTGAGTCTTTGGTTCTCTAAATATAATGGAAACTAAGGTCGGGTGACACGATGCTAAGGTAATCCTATTGGCTCGGCTTGTAATGGCCATTAGCCTAGTACACACCTACAAACGTATAAGTTAAGAGCAGCCAAACGGCTATGAAGTGTCTTCGAAACAAAAGATTGGCCAATGGAACAAGCTGTACGGTTGTGTTCCTTCCTTAGACAAAAGACTCAATGGTCGTGCGTACTTTTACGTGCCCGCAATGCCATTTGCTCTTCTTAGATGATATCGGCTAACGATAACTACAGCTAACCAAGCTCAAGCAAAATAGATGAAAAAATTCCCCAATGGGGTACTTAGCTTTTTAGAAGTCGTCGAGTAGAGGAGCAAAGCGACTGATGTGATGTCATCTGCGGCTGCAAAGTTCTGAGGTCTGTCCGTGCAGACTTTACATTTAAAGGTCCCTGGTTTGTGGCCCTATGTCAGATGTCCACACACCTACAGCAGCCAGACTTAAGCTTTTGTATAAGAGCCGTCGTTCGGGTCGCCTGAGGCAGGGAATCCCACACTAACAATACTGCAACATAGGAACAGGAGGACATTATGTCAAACCCTTGCAGTCTGAGGTGACCTGCGACTACTGCCATAAACTTGGTTAACACCCGGGGGGCTGTGGTGAGACCAAAGGGCAGAGCTCTGAATTGAAAACTACTGGCTTCGTCGGAAATAATAATATATGTTCTGGATCACCTGTCCATAATAATGTGGTAGTACAGATACTGAAGGTTTATCAAGCACATCCAATCATCCTTCCTCAACAAGAGGATGGACTGTACCGTGTCTATTTGGAACTTCTTTTATCTGACATACTGTTTGAAATGACAGTGGTCCAATACTGGCCTGAGGTCCCCAGTCTTTTTTGGCACCAGAAAGAATCTTGAGTAAATTCTGGATCCTTGTTAGTTGGATGGGACCTCCTGGATAAATCGCTTGACTAGCAGCTTTTTTATTTCCAAGATGGCTGCTTTTCTTTGCGTGCGTGGAACAATGGGAAGCTTTTTGAAGGGGGAGGAGGATGGAGAAAATGAATGGAATGGATTTTAGTTATCTTGTGCATCCAGGTACCTTTGGCAATAGATTTCCAGGCCTTGGGGTACAGGGATAAGCACCCACTAACTGCCTCCAGACAAGCTGCTGTCATGCAAACCGTTCAGGAGTGCTGACAAGGCCTCTTTGAGAATGGCCCCTGGGAACCTTGATTTTACAGACCTCTGCCACGGGGGTGACATCCACAGTTAGAATTCTCCCCTCTGCCTCAGGGAAGGGGGGGGTGTCCATCTCCAGAAGTGTCTGCAGAAAAAGCTTGTATTTCCAGAACCACAGTTTCTTCCTCCCTTCTGGTTCCCTACAGAAAGACATCTGTCTCACGGCAGAAAGGGTCTTCCCATCTTGTTCACTCCTGGAAGTGTCTCCTTGACTTCTGGCTTGAAGAGGGTCAAACCACTAAAAGGGGTATTCACAATGGACGTCCTGAAGTAGTCCATGAAGTCACACAAGTGCAACCAAGCATGACTTCTTATGGTAATGCCTGTACCTGCAGTTCTTGAAGTGCCTTCAGTGCCACTGGAGATTAGGCGCATCAAAGTGCTGAAAAGTGACTGTGGAGTGGCCAGCTGCGAGTCTACAGTTTTTATGTCCTCTGCAGAAATGGATGCAGAGAGAGATTTGGAAAGTTCCTTTGTCAAATCACTCTGAAATCTGGCCACATGTTCCAGATTGTTGAGTGGTCTCAGTGCAAAGGTAGCCAAGGTATAAAATTGCGTCCAAAACCTGTCTAAAGCCCTAGATTCCTTGTTAGGGGAATGGGCAGAGGAACTCTTCAGCCAGCTCCTTTTCTGTGGCTGCCTCCACTACCATAGAAATAAACATCTGGCCCTTACTTCAATGACCGCGATCTTTGTATGATACTAAAAGTTTCTCTGGCTTGCAGGTGTGGGCTCATTCACGTCTGGTTCGTTCCAAGCCCACTTCGAGATCAGGTTGACCATCTTTTTCTGTGGGGTTGGTAGGGGCACACCACCCGAGAAGTAGCTGGGTCCTTTGGATAAAATGTGGTTCCACAGCTCCCGAACCCAGAGGGCTGATTTGGGCAGTAGTGACCACAGGGAGACCGAAGCACATAAGTCCGACAAGGGTCAGAGCTGGGAGAACTCTCTACTGAATTTAAGTCCTGAAGATATATCTTACCGTATTCACATCCACTTCTAAAAGGCTTCTGAAAGAACAGACTGATCTTATGGATGAGAAGATGGAACGTGTCTAGAGGAGAAATTCACCAGCCTTTCTTGTAGGAAGGGCAAGCTTAATCTAGGAGAGATATTGGCTTTGGGGAAAACATGGGCACTGGCAAAGGTGGAGTACGGGATCCGACCGCTGTCAGATCTGGCAGAGATGTTGGATCAGACGGTCTAGGAAGTTTTGGAGCTGGAGCTGAAGAAACAACAGAATAGTGGCAACCCAGGGAACACTTCGTAGGCTCTTTCTCCTTGAATTTTGTCTGTCTGAAGGCTTCTTGGCAGACGGAGAGGATCCAGAAGAAAAAGAGGTTGGGACAAGTCTTCTGAGGGGGCTGAGAGGAGTCCTTTCAGCACTAACTTGTTTTGATGTTCAGCAACAGCCCTCTGGCCAAAGGCAGTACAGACAGAGCAGTCTTTTTTGAAATGAGAACACCAAGACACATTTTAAAAGTGCCTCTGTATTAGGGATCTTGTAGCCAAAGGCCACACAAACTCTGAAACCTGAGTGTTTCTCCAGTCTGTAAAAAAATGTACAGATTACCACAAAGACAGAAAGGATCACAAGAAAGAATAGTTGTGTAAAATTTTACCATAACAATAGATGTCCTTCTGTATTCCTTACATGAGGGAGTTCTCTGCTATAGGTGACCAATGTCGGCAAGTACACAAAAGTCTTTCCATTACTGTGGGATGCATGGTACATCGCATGTAGGTTGCTCTTGTACATCAGTCATAAAAGAGATGCATGCACACACCTACCCCAGAACTGAATAACCTAGGAGGAAAGCCAGCCTAAGGAAAGTAGGGTATGACCATCCAAGGAAAAGAACCAAACAACCATGGGGGAAGGCGGCAGGGACTGGAATACTGCAACAGAGAAGGGAAGGACACTATCACTATAGTAAGATTTTACACAACTATTCTATGCCCTTCTATTCATCTGTTGCCATATTCTTTATATGAGGGAGACTACAAAAGCTCACGAGGAAAGGGTGGAGGAAGAAGCAGTTGAGCTCTTAGAAAACCATGGAGTATGGCCCTGGCAAAACCTGCCCTAGACTTAGAAATGCCATCCAATTTGTAACGTCTCGTGAATGTATGCACAGAAATCCATGTAGCTGCTTCAAGAATAGAGCTAGTATCTAATCCCTCGAAGAAATCACCCGATGAAGCTACAGCCCTGGTGGAATGAGCCTTTACAGAAGTAAGGATTTTACCACGCTTCACATAACAGAACAAAATAGCCTTAGAAATCCAAGTAGAGTCTGCTTAGAAACAGGCAATCCCAAAGCCCTGGGATAATAGGAGACACAAAGCTGGTCTGATTTCCTAATAGATCTGGTCTTGTCTAAGTAAAATCTTAAGTTGCCTATACACATCCAGAGTGTGCAACACCCTTCTCACTAGAATTCTGTAGAGAGGGAAAGAAGGTAGGTAAATGAATGGATTGGTTGCGTGACAATTCATTGACTACCTTGGGCAAAAAAAAAGGGTTGGTAAGCAAGAACACCCTGTCTTTATGGAAAACCAAAAACGGGAAGAGAGGCCATTAGGGCCTGGAGCTCAGACACGCATCTGGCTGAAGTTATAGCTAGGAGAAGTACAGTTTTCTAGAAACAATGCTGCAGGGATGCTCGAAAGGGGGAACAGTTATTTTTTCAAATGCAAAATTAAGATCACAGGAAGGAGGGATAGGTTTCCTGGGAGGTCTAATGTGAAAGATGCCTTTAAGAAATTGTTTAGCCGCAAATCTGCTAGTGGGGGATACAGGCAGAAACAGCTTACATATGGGCCTTCACTGAAGAGTAGGCCAAGCCAGCACTGAGCAATTCACACAAACAGGATAGAACCAATGGGACATTCACTGACAGTGGATCCTAGTTTAGTGAGAGACACCAAAGTAAAAATCTCTTCTACTTGGGTAGGTTAAGATTTTCTGGTATTGGGTTGCCTGGCCTTTTGCAGGGCCCTTAGAATGTCCTCAAACAACAGGTGTCTGAAAGGAATTAAAACCTTATTACCCACACAGTCAACTGGAGGATAGACAAGTAGGGATGGATGAGAGTTCCTTTGTCTTATGTGAGAAGGTCCACCCTGTGAGGTAATTTGTGGTGACTTGCTCTTGGTTAAATGCAGAAGAAAAGGGAACCAATACTGTCTTAGCCAAAAGGTAGCCACCAGCAAGATTTTTGGTTTGTCCTGCTGAATTTTGAACAGGACTTTCAGAATGACTGGAAGAGGGGGGGGGTGCATACAGAAACATCCTCTTCCAACAGAAAGAAAGGGCGGCTACCTTCCAGATCAGAGGGTGTGGAACGGTGGTACAAAATTGCAGAAGTTATCTGTTCATGCGGAAGGTAAACAGATCAACCGGAGATATACCTCACTGGTGGACAATGTCCAGAAACACATCCCTTTGAAGCATCCATTCGTGGGACAGCGTTAAGGATCTGCTCAAAGTGCCTGACACACAATTTTAGTTGGATGGAATGTACACTGCCTGAAGAGTCACCTGATACTGGACTACCAGCTCCAAACCTGGAGTGCCAGCCTGCATTGTAGGTAGGATTTGGTTACCCCCTGCTTGTACACATCAGAGGACCGTCATACTGTTTGTGAACAGCTATGCGAGGAAGAGAGGATGAAAGGTCTGAATGGCTAGCAGCAACACCCTCATCTTCTTTACAATGATGTGTTCCCTTTGTGGAAGGGAGATCATAACTCTTGGGCTTTCAAGTTTTCGAAAGCTGCACCCCAAGCCTACACCTGAAGCATCTGTCAACAGCTCCTGGATTGGTGGCAGAGGATGCAAGGGGAGTCCTGGGTTGAGGGACACTTGTTGGGATACACCACTGTAGTTCCCTCTTCAGGCAGGATATGAGAGGACTTGGAAAGTCAAGAGGATGTGAACCCTACATTCAAACTGACTTTAGGAACCACTGGAGTATTCTCACGTGAAGTCCTGCCAAAGGTAGCTTTGGAATCGTGGATGCCACGAATCCCAAACCCTGAGGAACTCTCTGAATGAAACAACCAAATACGAAACAGCACAAACCAGGAAATAAAATCTGGAGTCAAAGCAATAGGGTGACACGTAATATAAACCACAGTAGTCACAGGAAAATAAAATTTAATGAAGCGCTTTTCGTCTGTGATATTACACAAACTTCCTCAGACAATATATTTTACAAAGCAGGCAGCTTAAATATTACAGCAGTGCTAATTCAAATGGTCATTAACCAATCAAACAAGCTTTAAATCATGAATAAAATTTAAAAACATACACACATAATTACATTAAGTCAAAAAACATTATGTATAATGAAAGTTAAAAACTAAACCCTGAAAGTTCAAACAGTCCTTAGCCTAGTCGCCTGTACAGAAACTAACCACTACCTAAGGGGTGTAGATAGAAATCACAATAAAATAATACTGTGTTAAAAACTGGTAGAACCATAATAACATATTTATCTAACCAAGTTCTTAAGTTTAAGAAGGCTGCTAATAGAGCAACCTTCATTGAGACCCGGTAAAGCATAGGCATTTAATCTGATTTGCCAACGCAATTCAGATGCCTCCAATAGTAGACGTAAAGGGGCTCCTCTAATAGTGTTATGCAACTGTTCAATGACCATATACTTAAACTGGTGGTCCCCATGCTGGATAACATGTTTAGCAAGGGCGTTTTCATCTTTTGCTTTACTGATTGCATATTGATGTTCGTAGATCCGATCTCTTAATCTACGCTCAGTTTTGCCAACATAGAATCCTGTGCATTTTTGGCATAGGGCTAAATAGACCACCATTTTAGAGTTGCAAGTACATCTACATCTAATATCATATCTAATATTATTAATGTCAAATCTGTTTGATTCAAGAATATGGCGACATTGATTACAGTTTTGACATTTAAACATACCGGGAGTGCGGGTACTCAGCTGCTCGGGTTGTTCTAACAACCTTTTCATGTTTTTACCCCTTCTATATGTGACCTCTGGTCTATCTCCCAGTTTGTTCAAGATTGCATGATTGGAACGGAACAAGTTCCAGTTCTTAGTGATAATGTCCATGATAAACCTGCTACTCGGGCAGTATGTAAGAATTAATTTAGTGTTATTATGGTGAAGTAAACTAATTTCACCTATAGGTTCTAACCTAGGCTCAAATATGCCAATGGTGCTGGTGTTCAATATAGGTTTGTACATTCCACTTGATCTTTTGTTAGTAACCTCATTAACTAAGTTGTCTAATAGATTGAGCGGGTAGCCTCTATGTAGGAACATGTTCTTAAGTAAATTACATTCCTTAAGGAAGTCATCGTCTAAGCTAACCATCCGGGCTGCTCGTACGAGCTGGCCCTTAGCTACTGACCTTTTTTGGTAGCTGGGGTGGCAGCTACTAAAATGGAAAAATGAGTTAGAATATGTAGGCTTTCTATATATACTAGCCACATATTTATTGAGGGTTACATTTGTCACCAACCATACGTCTAAATAAGCTATTGCCTCAGTATTAAAAGTAGAGGTAAACAATAGAAAGTGGAATTGTTAAATAGATCTAATAGTAACAGACTCTCAGCTTCTTCGCCCTCTAATAGAATAAAGATGTCGTCCAGGTAACGGGTATAGTACTTAATCTTAGACACTAGTACTGAATCATTACTTAATACATTCTCCCTTTCCCAGTACGACATCACTATGTTAGCCAAACTGGCTCCACAAGGCGACCCCATGGCCACCCCTGTTTTTTGAAGATAAAAATTCTCTCCCAGTAAAAAGTAGTTGTTAAATAGGATCAAGTCCAACAGTTCGATCACAAGGGAAATTTTGTGGGGTGGAGCACCCTTACTTTTAAGGAAGAAGGCTACCCAGTCTAAAGCTATCTGCAATGGTATACAAGTGTATAAATCTTTGACATCTATTGTCAAGAAATTATACTCTATACTGAATGGGGTTTTGTTCATTTTATCTAGAAAAGACCAAGAGTCTTTACAGATTTGCTCTTCTTCCTTAAGATATTTTTGTAAAATTGTGTCAACCAGCTTGGCACAGGGGTATGTAGGAGATCCACGTCCATCCACTAGTGGGCGCATGGGTGGATTAACTAGGTCCTTATGTATCTTGGGTATACCAAAGATACAAGGATACCTAGGAAATAAAGTGGTAAGGTATTTGTGTTGTCCTTGATTAAGTCTACCCTCAAATAACATTTCATCCAAAGAACTCTTAATCTTACGATATGCATTATTAACCTCAGATCTTGAACTAATCATATACGCATCATTAGACAGTAGATCTAACATCCTGTCAAAATAATCAATCTGATCAAAAACTACAACCCCGCCACCTTTATCAGGCTTACAAATTCTTAAAGAGTGTATCTTAACAAATTCTAATAGAGCCATTTCAGCCTTCCCTAAGTCATTGGTACCTGTACATAGATGCAAATTACTGTGTCTTAAATCAAGTTCACAGGTGGTCTCAAATGCTTGTACTAGTGGATGCAAAGGTGGGTTAAACATACTGGGAACAAAGATGTCAGATGAAACATTGTGACTAAAACCACTAGGTTCAAACAACAGATTAAAGTTCAATTTACGAGCAAACATCTTGATGTCAATAATGGTGTTAACTAGATCAAACTTCTGTTGGGGTACATAAGTGTACCCCTTGGATAAAAGGTCAGCCAGTTCATCAGGAATCAACACGTTAGAATAGTTGAAGATGTTAAAGTCACCAAGTTGGTTGGTGGAAATAACTGGTCCCATTCGTTGATTGGTGGAGGAAACCGAGGTGTCAGCCTCAACTACCGGAAGGTTATTGGTAGTAGGCAAAGATGAAAACACTCTCTGAATGAAATGTGATGAAGAGGCAGAAGGTTCTTAAAGTAGGACATGAGGTCATGTGCCTTCTGTGGAGGAAGAGAGACCCTCATGAGGTCTGTCTGCATCCTACACCCAGGGAAGAGGTGATCCTGAGAGGAGAAGAGAACAGTTTTTTTTTTTTTGGTTTATGGTGAATCTCAAATGCTGTAGAAGAGAAATGGCAAAGAGGATGTTTTGCTCTAGGATCTCTGGGGAGGTTGCTGTGATATTTCCCACTCTGGACCAGTAATCAAGGAGCCTCAATCGTCACCAATGACCCTGAAGGAGGACATTCACTTGGAACAAAAATGGATACACACAATATTTCCTGATGCAGCTCTCTTCATCAAGCACAATTTCCCTTAAGAGCACACAAGGAACAGACTCAGCCCGAGGTCTGCCCCTGCCCCAGGTCCCCAGTAAGGCTCCCCACTTGCACAGCTGTAAAGTTAAGTCCTCAGACGAGTGTCCAAGCCAAGTCCTCCAGCACCCTCTCGGTGAACCTAGTGCTTTGTGTCCCTAACCACGTAGTGGACACACACACACCTGGGAAAGGTTGGCACAGATTTACTAGTCATGCCCCCTTCTGCCCAGACTATAAGGTAGTTACACTGTCACAACACAAGCGGACACACACACACCTGGGAAAGGTTGGCACAGATTTACTAGTCATGCCCCCTTCTGCCCAGACTATAAGGTAGTTACACTGTCACCACACAACCTAAAGCCAACTACTCTAAGGCTCTTGCAAGGGTGCCCAATTATACTGAGTGAAATTATTAATACAAATGGTAATGTTGACCAATAGCCAGGCTTTCGGGAGTGGCCATAGTGTCACCAATAGATATAAGTGCTCTCAAAAGATAAAATATTCTCTAAAGGACCAGCCACAATGAAATGTTTAAATATATTTAATAATAAATAATATAAGAAAAAGAACATACTAAATATCTACTTACAATAAACAACAGAGTTTCAATCACAGGAAATATTAAAAATTACACAGGTGGGCAGGTTCACACAGTTACAGAAAGAAAAAAAAAACAATACTTAACTAATCTCACTAGATTACCTAGACAAATCTAAATTATTATTCCCTGATTACTTACTAGAGCAAGGCAATATGAAGTAGGTGAGAGATCCTTTTTTTGTTTCGTCAGGTTACAGAAAAGTACAGTTGTGTACACTTACCATAAATGTACATGTTCGAGTGTATTCACTGTTGCAGTCATTACATTTGGTTTATCTGCTTGAAGGTAGCTCTCAGTCGGCCTGATTAACAAAGTCTTGGGTCCTGCGTCGGTTGCGGTCTCTTCTTCCATGATGTCAGGTCGTCAGGAATATAAAATATGCAGCCAATGTCATTACATCAGTTTTTCCTTGCCCCAGATGTCAGGTGCCCCCCTAATGGGAAGCAATTAAATCTACAAATATACAAGGTTATACCTCAAACAAAAAAGCAAATACAACAAAAAAAGCTTTTAGGCATTGAAAAGGAGAGAAGAGGTATCACCAAACAAAGTCAGGGGGCTGGAGGGAGGTTAACTAGGACTGCAACAGTGAATACACTCTAACAGCTACATTTATGGTAAGTGTACACAACTGTACTATGTTCTTCGTGTTTCACTGTTGCAGTCATTACATTTTGGTAGATTCCGAAAGCTAAGGATGGGAGGAGGAATTTAGATTCCATTAGGACCAGCTATAAGGCCCTGCAAAACTGCAGTGGCAAAGCCAGCTCTGGATTTAAGTTGGCAAATGGTAATGCTTGGTGAAGTACGTACAGAACTCCAGATAGCAGTTTCTAGGATGTCCCTGATAGGTACGCCTCTGAGAAAGGCTGTAGAGGTAGATGCAGCCCTGGTTGAGTGGGACATGATCCCCTGTGGGATAGTGTTTTCCATGGTGCTTACAGCAGAAATGAATGCAATGGCCTAACCATTTGGAGATGGTTCGCTTTGAAATAGCCTTCCTCTCTGTCCCTGCAGCAAATGCCACAAGCAGTTGTCTAGATTTCTTTTGAGGTTTAGACCTGTCCAATTAGAATCTTAGTTGTCTGTGCACATCTAAGGAGTGCAGTATCCGTTCCCCTTTGTTCTGTGGATTAGGAAAGAAGGTAGGCAAATGAATAGACAGATTAAAGGCCACAATGGAAATCACCTTTGGCATGAAAGAGGGACTGATCCTGAGTGACACCCTGTCCACGTGAAAGATGATGAAAGGCTCCATTGCCATAAGGGCCTGTAATTCAGATACCCTTCTAGCTGAAGTGATGGCTAAAAGGGAAGCTGTTTTCCAAGAAAGGAATTTTAAATCTGCAGTAGCAGCTGGCTCGAAAGGAGGAAGGGTGAGTTTCTCCAATACAAAGTTAAGGTCCCAAGGCTGGAGTTAGAGCTCTCCTGGGTGGTCTTAAATTTTTGGCCCCTCTGAGGAACTGCTTGAGCAGTGTAAGAGAGAAGAGGGGATGTTCTGTGTTATAATGAGCTGAAATGGCTGAGGCGTGGATTTTAATGGAGGAAAAAGACAGGCCCTTGTGAAGCATCTCAGTTAAGTACTGTAAATCTGAGATAAACTGGGCGCTGCTGTGCTCATCCCTTGAGACTGGTAACAGGCACAGAATCTTTTCCATTTTTCAGCATAAGATTTTCTAGTACTAGGCCTCCTTGTCTCTAAGATGACATCCATCACAGGTTTGCTGAGGGATGGTAATTTTTATTTATTTTACATTTGTTTACCGGGATAGTCCAACTGGATACATGTCCATTTTCAGCGAAGGCCCGGGGAGAAAAGCTCCACAAAGGCAAACTTACATAGATTACATAGAAGTTAGCAAACAATTATAAAAACAAAGTGATTATATACAATGGGTTAGTAGTGTTCCCTAGTAGGGACTCACAATTGTCATGGACAGACAATTAAAAGTGAGACATCAGATTGGAAGCAGAGCTTGGTGATGTAGTTACAAGTTATGATAACTGAAGAATATGCAAAGGAGAGATTAAGTAATTAGCCAGGCTGCAAGGTTCAGTATTGGAAGCTAAGGGTGCAGAATCCGGTTCTCCTGCTGAGACAGCAGGGAAGGAGTCTGAGGCAGGTGCCATGTAGATAACTGACACGCTGCGCAGGAGGGGGTACCAGTGTTGGTGCGGCCAGTCTGCAGCAATCAAAATCATCTTTGGTTTGCCCTGTTCGACTTTTAGTAGTACTTTAGAGAGCAGAGGCGGGGGGGGGGGGGGGGGGCACAGACTGATAGGTTTTTTCAGCTGAAGGACAGAGCATCCACTTTCCAGGCTTGTTTGTGGGGAGTCCTTGTGCAAAATTTGTCCAATTGGTAGTTCTGGGGAGAGGCAAACAGGTCTATATCTGGGCTCCCCCAATTTGCTTGTCAACATGTTGAAAATCCTTGGTTCGAGTTTCCATTCGTGGGTCCATGAGGTTTCTGCTTAGTCCGTCTGCCAGTATATTTAGTTTTTCTAGCAGGAATTGAGCTTGTAGGTGCACTTGGTAGCTCAAGGCTGTGTTCCACAATGCCATGGCTAGTCTGCAGAGGGGGTAAGAATGTGTACTCCCCTGCTTGTTTATGTACCACATAGCAGTGGTGCTGTCCATCTTTACCATTAGATGGCCTGGAAGAATGTGGTCCTTGAAGGCTGTCAGAACATTCTGTACAGCTAACATTTCTTTTTGATTGATATGCAGGTGCATTTGACTTGGGTTCCACTTGCCCTGAATGCACTTCCCAGCCAGGTGAGCCCCCCATGCATAGCCTGATCCATCTGTTAGGGTTTGGGTGGCAGGGGGTGGTGTGAAAGGTAGTCCCTTGTTTAGGTGGCAGGCCTCTGCCCACCAAAGGAACTCTATGCGTACGCAAGGTATGATAGGAATCATTGTTTCTAGGTTTTGAGAATGTTGACATCATAGGCTTTTTAGATACCACTGTAGTTTCCTCATATGCAGTCTTGCATATGGAATTAGAAAAATACAGGAGGCCATGAACCCCAAGGCTTGCAGTATTTGTCTTGCAGATAGCAGGGTTTTTGTGGCCACTTGTTTGAAGTAGACTGTCAAATTAATTTGCTTTTCTGGCCTGAGGTAAGCCATCTGGGAAGTTGTATTCAAGCTTGCTCCCAGGAATACAAGTCATTGACAGGGTACCAGTTGTGATTTTTTCTTTTTGTTTATGGTGTACCCCAGACAAGTTATAACTCTTTTTTCAAAGGCCAGATGAATCAAAAGTATGTCCTGGCTTTCTGCCTGAATTAGACAATTGTCCAGGTAAGGGTATATTTGAATATTTCTTTGCCTGCAAAATGCAATAAGTGGAGCTAGGCACTTTGTGAATACCCTGGGCGCAGTAGATAAGCCAAAGGGCAGTGCAGAGAAAGTACAGTTTTGTACCTACCATAAATGTAGATGTCCGATAGGTATGCATCTGCAGTCCTTACATATGGGTTGTCCTGCCTCAGGCAGCCCTTCGGTCGGCCGGATTCCAAAGTCTGGGTCCGGCATCGGCTGATGTCGCCCCTTCCCCGACGTCAGAGCGCCTGGGGTATAAAAGTGTCAGCCAACGCCATCTTCCTCAGTTTTTCTTGCCCCAGATGCCAGGTGCCCTCTAAGGAAGGCTAAATTTGGTAGAAATACAAAACATTGCAAACATGCACAGTAATATAAAACAAATGCACCATAATAGATAACCCCAGCTAACTATAAGAGGGATAAGTACCCAAGAAGTACCACAGAGGGGAAGGAGGGAGGGTAAACCTGACTGCAGATGCATACCTATCGGACATCTACATTTATGGTAGGTACAAAACTGTACTATGTCCTTCAAGGATGCATCTGCAGTCCTTACATATGGGTAGAATACCATAGCCAAGCTGGGGGTGGTAGGCTCTAAGAAACTGATGGTGTAGCTAAAATGCCCTGCAGGACTGCCATAGCAAAGCCTGCTCTGGATCTGGAATATAAGGGTAAATTGTAATGCTTGGAAAATGTATGCACGGAGCTCCATGTAGCAGCTTCTAAAATGTCTTTGGCAGCCACCCCTCTTAAGAAGGCTGTGGAGGTGGCTGTAGCTCTGGTGGAATGAGGTCTGATGTTAGCTGCACAGCTTTTCCATGATAAGAATAGCAGAATCAAATGCAATTTCCTATCCATTTTGAAATTGTCTGTTTGGAAATTGCTTTTCCTTGAATGCCTGCAGCATATGCTACCAACAGCTGGTCAGTTTTTCTGAAAGTCTTAGTTCTGTCCAAGTAGTAGCGTAACTGTCTGTGAATGTCCAGGGTATGCAGAAGTTTCTCTCCCTTGTTTTGTGGGTTTGGAAAGAAGGTAGGCAGGTGAATAGCTTGGTTCAATGAGACCCTGGATACCACCTTTGGCATGAATGAAGGATTGGTCCTCAAGGAGACTCTGTCCTGATGAAAAATCAGAAATGGTTGCACTGCCATGAGTGCCTGCAATTCAGATACTCTTCTTGCTGAGGTTATGGCCAGAAGGAAGGCAGTCTTCCAAGACAGGAACTGTAACTCTGAAGATGCTGCTGCTGGTTCAAAGGGAGGTAAAGTCAACTTTTCCAACATGAAGTTAAGGTCTGGAGGACTGATGTTTTTAATTCCTCTTAGAAACTGCCTTAGGAGAGGATGAGAGAAGACAGGTGGATCAGTATTGTATTCTGCTGAAATTGCTGAAGCATGAATTTTTATGGAAGAGTAAGAAAGGCCATTATGGAGCATGTCTGCCAAGTATTCCAGGATATGTGCCATGCTAATCACTGTGGCATCTAGGCCCTTTGCGGTGCTCCAAGTGTGGAATCTTTTCCATTTTGCTGAATATGTCTCTCGTGGAAGGTCTGCAAGCTTCCATGATGATATCCCTCACTCTCTTGGATAGCTTTTCCTGGTGAGGAGTTAAGGTATTCTCCAGGCTGTCACAGCTGCAGGGTTTTCAGGCTGGAGTGCAGAGTTTTGTAATTGTGCTGTGTCAGAAGGAGTGTCCAGTGGTAGAGGCCATGGTTTCGTGTGTGACAGGGTCCGTAACAGTGGGTACCAGTGCTGCCTTGGCCAGTCCGGGGCTATTAGAATCACTTTTGGCTGCTCTGTCTTGATTTTCAGTAAGACCTTGGTCATTAGTGGAAGTGGTGGAAATGCATACACTGTTATTCCAACTGAAAGAGAGAGCGTCCACTTTCCATGCTTGTGGGTGGTATGTCCTTGTGCAGAATTTCTTCAGCTGATGATTGTGGTGGGAGGCAAAAAGATCCATGTCCGCCCTCCCCCATGATTGTGTTATCTGAAGGAAGATGTCTGGGTGCAGCATCCATTCGTGTGGGTCCATGGTATTTCTGCTTAGGCTGTCCGCCAGTATATTGTCTTTTCCTGGCACAAACTGGGATTGCAGCTCTATATTGAGTGTTAGGGAGAGTTCCCAAAGATTCATTGCTAGTCTGCAAAGAGGGTAGGAATGGGTACCTCCTTGCTTGTTTATGTACCACATAACTGTGGTATTGTCTGTCCTTATTAGCAGATGGCCTTGATGTAGAAAGAGCTTGAAGGCCTCGATTGTATGAATCACTGCCAGCATTTCCTTTTGCTTTATGTGCATGCGCAATTCTTTCTGAGACCATAGACCTTGGATGCATCTGTCCACCATATGTGCTCCCCATCCATGGTCTGAAGCGTCCGAGGTAATGGTTTGGCTGGTTACTGGTCTGCTGAAAGGCAGGCCCTTGTTTGCCTGGCTTGCTTGGGCCCACCACAGAAATTCCTTTTGAAGGCATGGAATGAGTGGTATCAAAGCTTCTAGGCTGTGATTGTGCTGAGACCATAAACTCCTTAGGTACCATTGTAGTTTTCTCATATGCAGCCTTGCCTGTGGAATCAGAAGAATGCACGATGCCATGTAACCCAGGGCATGCAGGATTTTCCTTGCAGTCATCTGAGTTTGTTTTGTTAGATTTTTGAAGTAATCCAGTAGTTGTCTGTTTTTCTTCTGTGAGAAAAGCCATTTGGGTGGTTGTATCTAGTTCCGCACCCAGAAAGGTTATTCTTTGGGATGGCACAAGTCTTGACTTGTGAATGTTGACTGTGTATCCCAAGGCCTGTAGTAGGCGGATGGCATAATTCAAATGTTTTTCCAAATTTTGTTGGCTGTCCGCTTGTATAAGGCAGTCGTCCAGAAACGGGTATATTTGAATCCCCTGAAGTCTGCAGTGTGCAATTACTGATGCCAGGCATTTCATGAATACTCTGGGCGCAGTAGATAAGCCAAAGGGCAATGCTGAGAATTGATAATGCTCTGAACCTGCAAGAAATCTGAGGTGTCTTCTGCACCTTTGTCTGATACGGACATGCAGGTATGCCTCCTTGAGGTCTAGAGTTACCAGCCAAGACCCCTTGCCCAGCATGGGAAGGAGTTGCTGTAGGGTCAGCATTTTGAATTTTGGCACAATGAGATAAGTGTTCAGTGCGGACAAATCGAGAATAGGCCTCCATTGTTTTTCTTTTCTTGGGACAAGGAATAGTCTGGAATAAAATCCTTGGCCTTGTTCTGCGAGAGGAACCTTTTCTATAGCTTTCATTTGCAACAGGTTGGCAATTTGTTTTAAAGCCTCTGCCCTCTGATTTGGTGGAAGGTTTGGCATTCCCTTTCTTTCTGGTAATGTATGGAAATGGAACCTGTATCCTTTGTCTATTATTTGCAGTGTCCATTTGTCCCTTGTAATACTGTGCCAATTTTTTGAGAATAAAAGACAACTTTTCGCCCAAAGGTGCTTCTAATTGAGCCCTGGTCGGCGGGGTCAAGGAGAAGTCATTGAGTCTGTCCTTGTGCAGCAGTTGTTGGACCTGCACTACCTCTCTGGTTAGGAGGCTGCCATTGACGTCCTCTGTAGGAGCCTCTAGCTTGCCCTCTACCTCTGGCATGCCTGTTCTTGCCTCTTTGAAATCTCTCTTCTGGAAAGGACCAATTCTTAGAAGGCCAATTTCTGCTGAATCTTGGTGGTTGTACCTGGAGGAAATCTTTGACTGTTTGTACAGATTTTGCCTTTTCCTCAAATTTCTTTAAGACCTCTTGAGCAGTGGAGCCAAATAACCTTTGCTTTTCCAGTGGAGCATCCAGAAGCTTAGCCTTAACATGATCTGGCAGAGATTGTTCCTTCAGCCAGGCATGTCTACGTATGACTGCACCTGTCATTGCTGACCTACATGAAGCTTCCAATGCATCATAACCACACTGCAAGAAATGGTTGCTAACCTGTTGTGAATTATGTACCAGATCCTGAAGTGACTTACGATCTAGGGGTTCAGGTGAAGACAGTTTTTTCTGCAATTCATCTAACAAATACTCTTGGTACTGTATCATATGAAACTGACAATTTAAAGCCCTCATAGACAGAGTGGAAGAAGTGTACACTTTTTTACCCCATCTCTCTAAAGCCCTGGACTCCCTTTCAGAGGGGAGTGGATTTTTAGTAGTGGCAGCTGCAACCCCTTTAGGACCCTGGGAAATAGTTTATGGGTCAGCAGAGTGGGCCTTGTAAAGGAAATGATGCGAGTCCGGGACCCTGTGGTACCTATAGGGTTTAACAGGAGCCGGAGGAAGGGAGTCAGGGCTAGTGCTATACTCAGAATAAACATCATCATTGACACTTAAAACAGGAGGGATATCCAAAGGTCTATGCTGAGGTAAATTAAGGAAAGTCCTTAATATCTTCCTGGAATCGGAGAATTCCTGGCCCTGCCATTGGAAATGCTCTCTCATGGAGTGAAGGGTCTCCCCAAAGGACAGCTCTTCAGGAGGGGAGGCAGAGAGAATAGAGTCCTCTGCATCAGAATCCTCGTAGGCCGTGAAGGCCTCCTCCTGGTAGTCTGATAGAGAAGAGCCATCAGAGGCCTCATCAGAGGACTGAGGTTCAGCAGACTCAACCCTGGGTCTTTTGTCTAGTGGGGGTTGAGAGCCCCTGTCCGGATGAGGCTGAGAGCCCCTAATTAAGGTAATAAGGTCCTCAGCCAAACTTAGTATCTGAGAACCTGTAGTGGATCCCTGAGAAATTGACTTGGGAGGCAGAGTTTTTTGTTGCTTAGCAGCTTTAGCCCTAGTGAAAGCTTTTATGGACATGGATGCATGGGGCCTGGCTGCCCCACGTGCTGGAGTAGTTTTGTCTAGGGGAATGGTGTCGGTAGGTTCCTGAACACCGGTTTCTGAGGGCAATTCTATAACCGACTCAGAAAAGGCCTCCGGGACCGAGGCTGTCGGTTGGGCGGTTTCTACTGACGGAAGTACCAAGGACTCTGTTTCAGCCGAGACTGAGACACTCGCGGCAGGCCTAGGAGCGGTTTCAGCCGAAACCACGGTTCGCGTGTGTCGGTCCTTGTCCTTCCATTTCTTGGATAAATGAGAAGTTGGAGTCTCCGACGGCATTTTATAAGAGAAACTAGCCCCAAAACATTCCTCTGCAAACTCCAACCGACACCTAAGAGTGCGTTGATTAAAGGAGGCACAGGCAGTACAGGCCGAGACGTTGTGGTCTGGGCCTAGGCAGGGGAGGCAGTAGGAATGGAAATCCTTATGAGGTATTTGTTTCCCACAAGTCAAGCAATTATTAACTTTAAGCGTTTGATCTGACATCGGCTGAGGCAAGAAAGAGTCCCCAACGGGGTACTTAGCTTTTTGAAGTCTTCGGTAGCTGAAGTTACAGGAGCTGGCCGACCGGCACTTGCGAACTGCTTCTGCTTCGGGCACCACACGGCAAGAAAGACTGGGGAAGATGGCGTCGGCTGACACTTTTATACCCCAGGCGCTCTGACGTCGGGGAAGGGGCGACATCAGCCGACGCCGGACCCAGACTTTGGAATCCGGCCTACCGAAGGGCTGCCTGAGGCAGGACAACCCATATGTAAGGACTGCAGATGCATCCTTGAAGGACATCTGATAGTGCGTGTAGCCTGCTTTGAAGCGTAGGTATCGTCTGCAAGACTCCCTGATTGGGATATGCAGGTATGCTTCTTTTAAATCTAGTGTTGCCAACCAGGCATCTTTGCCTAGCATAGGAAGTAATTGGTGAAGAGTCAGCATCTTGAACTTTGGAATCTCCAAAAAGATGTTTAGAGCAGACAGGTCTAGGATAGGACGCCATGAACTGTCTTTTCTGGGTACCAGGAAAAGTGTTGAGTAGAATCCTTGTCCCTTTTCTTCTTCTGGTACCAGCTGAATAGCCCCCATGCTTAAGAGAGAAAGTACTTGTTTTGGGGCCTCTGCCCACTGATTTGGGGGTAGGTCCGGCCACCCACTTGGTGTTGGCAATGTGTGGAAGTTTAATCTGTATCCCTGGGACACTATATTTAAAACCCATTTGTCCTGAGTAATGAATTCCCAATTCTTTGCATGAAGAGCAGTCTTTCCCCCCAAAGGGGCAGTCATATGATAAGTGCTTGGAAATTTTAAAAGGAAGTCATTGAGACAGTTTACCATAGGGGGGGGTCTTATTATTCCCAGACTTGGAAGTGGAGGCCCCCCACTGCTTAGTTCTGAGAGTCCTCTGGGACTGAAACCTGGGGTTTTTGCTGTGTCTGGGTTTGGTTTGAGAAGACCTGGAAGGGGCTGGAAAGGACCAATTCTTAGAGGGCCAGTGCCCACTAAATCTAGGAGGCTGAACTTGTAAAAAAATCTTTAACAGTTTGCATAGATTTAGCTTTATCTTCCATATTTTTAAGAACTTCCTCAGCCTGGTTGCCAAAGAGGCGGTCCTGATTTAAAGGAGCATCCAACAATTTAGCTTTAACATGATCAAGCAAAGATTGCTCCTTAAGCCAAGCATGCCCTCTGAGCACAGAACTAGTAACAGCAGCCCTGCAAGAGGCCTCTAATGAATCAAAACCACATTGCAAAGTATGTTTTCTAACTTGTTCAGCAGAATGCATTAAGTCCTGTAATTCTTTATTTTCCACAGTCGGGAATCAACATAATTTTCTGTTTAAGCAGTCCAATAACATGTTGCTGATATTTTAACACATGAAACTGGCAGTTTAAAGCCTTAATGGCCAAGGCTGCAGACGTGTAAACCTTCTTACCCCATCTATCCAACGCCCAGGAGTCTCTATCAGAAGGGGTAGGATTTTTAGCAGTAGAAGCCTTAATGCCCTTGGGGCTCCTGTGAAATAGTCTCTGGATCTGCAGTAGGATTTTTGAAAAGGAACTTGTGGGACTCAGGGACCATGTAGTATGTCAGGTTTTCTGGGAGCAGGAGGTAGGGAATCGGGGGCCAAACTAGATTCTGAGAAAGCATCATCAATAATGTCTAGTACAGGAGGAATAGCTAAAGGCCTATGCTAAGGTAGGAGAAGGAAATCCCTAAGCCTCTTCTTTGAATCAGAATAATCCTGGCTTTCGCAGTGGAAAAGCTCCCTTAGAGTATGTAAGGTTTCCCCAAAAGAAAAATCCTCAGGAGGGGGAGCAGAGGGAATAGAGTCCTCTGCAACAGAATCCTCATAAGTAGGCAAGGACAAATCCAGGTCATCAGGAGAGTCAGAAAAAACAGAATCCTGATCAGAAGATTCAAAATCAACCTCAGTCCTAGGCCTCTTAGAAGGGGGGGGGGGTTGGCTACCCCTGATTAGAGTTATTAGATCTTCAGCCATTCTTATCATTTGTTTTTTAGGCATAGAGGCCTGAACATGTGGCCTGGGCATCGTTTTTTTAGACAGGGATCGAGATTTAGGCCTAAGTAATGAAGGAGGCGTCGATTTAATATGCAAGTCCATAAGTTTGAATACACAGTCAGAAGCCGGTGCCTGCATAGCGGCTCCAGACCCATCCAAAGTAGAGACATCCGTGGGTTCCATAGTTGAAGCATCTCACGGCATACCAGATTCTGAATGGGTCTCAGTAGAGGCCTGCGAATCAGAAGTAGCGGGTATCAGGGGTTGCTAAAGCGCCTGAGTACCAGCGAACTGGCGACTGGCTTAGGAGAAGCGTCATCGGCAGTTTTGGACCTCGGTGGCCCGTCTCTGTCTTTATCTTTGCATATTTTCAGAATCCCGGTAGTCAGATGGCTAACCGATGACATTTCTGGATAATTAAACCGAAAATCAAAATATTTAGAGGCAAAAATATACAGACGACGGATAGTGCGCTGATTAAATAAAGCACAAAACCGACAGCAAGGTACATCGTGGTCAGGGCCTAGACAAGGAATACAGTACGAATGAAAATTTTTATGAAGTATTTGCTTTCCACAAGTAATGCAATTATTAACTTTTACGGACATCGGTAAGGAGCAAGAAAAAGTTTCCCCAGTGGGGTACTTAGCTTTAGTTGAAGACTTCGGTTCTGAAACTTGAAAACGAAAATTTCAGGAGTTGGCCGACCGGCACTTGCAAACTGCTTCTGCTACAGGCACTGCACAGCAAGAAAGACTGATGTAATGGCGTCGGCTGCATGTTTTATACCCCCTAATGACCTGACGTCATGGAAGAAGGGACAGCAACCGACACAGGACCCAAGACTTTGTTAATCAGGCCGACTGAGGGCAACCTGCAAGCAGATTACCCAAATGTAATGACTGCAACAGTGAAACACAAAGAACATCCAACTCTGGCAACAACACAGCCATGGGAGCCAAAGGTCAGTGGATCTTTGGATCTGGCTAGTGAGAATGGGAGAACCAAATCGTTTCTGGTCCTCCTTGTTCTTATCCTGCACCTTGGGGTCCTTTAGAGTACTCTTTACCTCAACTCTGCACACCCTTACCACTTTCCTTCACAGTGGAAGCTGCAGGATCCTTCAAGGCAACAAGCCCATTAACACTAATGTGGCCTGGCACTCTGAGAGCCCAGGTATCAAAGCATGAACAAATAGAGCACTTGGCATCCAAGTGTGAGGTGCAGAGGCAGTACACACACACACACACACACACACACACACGCGATAAGTCTTCATCCTATGGCGGCAGCTTGTGACCGCACACTATACATTTCTTAATTCCCTTCTCTATCCATGGTGAAGGAAAACCACCACCTGAAAAGAAAAAATAGCAAAGAACAAACACAGCACACCAAAAGACAATTATGCAACTAACCTAATGCTTAACCTACAGCCCCTAAAAAACTCAACAGAAAAAATACTTTTTTTTTTTTTTTTTTTTTTAAACAGCAAGATTAAAAGGGCAGGGAAAAAAAAACATAGCAAAAAAAACACTACCACAAAGAAAACAATTAAACCCTAAAAACCAAACCCACCTTAACCCTAAACTGACTCAAGAAGTTAATAAAGAGTATAGTACAAGGCAAAAATTGCACTAAATACCAAAAAGGAAACAGAACTCCACAATGGAGCTCACAATTGTGCTGCAGTCCCTGGAGGAGGCAAATGAAATCTGAGGTAGATATGAGAGAGTAGGATATTATGGGTAGAGTAGGTGGAGCTACAAGGTTGCAGTCTTCTGGAATGGTCTGTCTCAAATCCAAGATGGATCAAATAACCCACATGTTAACAAAAAAGACCACACCATATCGAAACATATGTACATACCACAACACTAGCTCAATGTAGTCTTGTTGTCTGGTTTAACCTTTGGGTTACTCGATCTGACCTCACTGCTTTGTGGAAGCTTGGATCCAGGGCTTTGACTCCTCCCCTACTCATAATTCCCTCAGTTCCCCAGGGCACATCAGATCAAGTTTGCCTGCTTATATGCATATGATTTATCCGAAACAAACACAGGTCTACTTAACTTGATGGATCATAATGGCAAAGCCCTGAGGAATAGCAAGAACCGTGCTGTCCAAAAAAGACAAGGCCACTGGTCAGGTCTAATGATTTGATTAGAGTATAAAATACAATTTAGGTTGGGGGATGGAGGGAAGGATGCTGAACTGGATGAAAACAAGACAGCATAGATCAAGCAGTATGGTTAAGTACATAACTTTCATATCAGATGTCTGTTTTCATCCAATTCAGCCTTTAGGATAGATTCCCAAGCTACCAAAACAGCTGAGTGGTATCATGGAAGGATATTCTCGAGAATGGTGGAGCCAAAGGATGTACTGCATCTGGGCTATACACCAGTCTTGTAGTACGACACTAAAGTATAGTCAGTAGCCAAGTAGCACAAGTCTCATCAACAGAAAACCTACCCTTAATGGCAGTGACGATGTGGCCACCACCCTTATAGAGTAAGCTTTTGATATGCCTTGTAAAGTTAAACTTAACTTCTTGTATACAAATCTGGAAAGAGTTACTTTTGATATCCTTGACCATTAGCTTTAGAGACCGAAAAAATTAATCAGATCTGATCTGTTTTATCCTGTGTAAATAAAACCAGACTTGATGATGAATCTAACAAGTGCAGAATATATTCTTCTTAGTTAGAAAATTTTGGGAAAAATATTGGCAGAATGATGGTCTGATTAATGTTTGCTTCATGGGCCACCTTTGGTAGAAAAGTAAGGAGGAGCTTCTTGGCTAAATCTCTGGGATTTCCAAAACCACAACTTTCATTCCCCTTTCTGGTTCCCAGAAAAGGTCTTTTATGGGGTGAAAAAACGGATTCTGGCCTCAGATGGGGTTTTGCCTTTCTGCTCCTAGCAGGAATGCTTGTGATTCCCAGATGGAAGCAAAGTCGGAATCAACATGACCAAGTAAATATTACAGCAAATCCAAACAATAGAATTCATTGGGGCCCATCTGGATACCACAATGCAGACAGCCAGACTGCCACAATCGAGGAGTCTCACCTTTCAACATTAGGCATAAGATAGTGCTCCTCCAGCCAGGTGCATATTATGTCTACTAGGGTTGATGGAAGTCTCCATCACTCTAATACCTCACATTAGATTTTACATGAGAGTTTTACAGTGGACTTTGGTGCTTTAATGTCAATACGATCTCAGCCAATTCATTTTCATGTTCAGTGGTGGTTAGACTCCACCACAGTTTCACAAGAGCACCTATCTGTTGTACCATCTCGCCAAATTTCAGTGACTATGGACACTGCCCAACTGTGGCAGTAATTTCATGGGAAAGACAGTCCAAGGCACATGGTCCCCAGAGGCCAGTCTTTCACATCAATGTCCTTGAGATGACAGTAGTCTTCCCAGCTTTGCAGGCTTTTCAGGACTCCTTCCCAATGGATTTGATCTCCATCCAAACAGACAATATGTCAGTGGCTTAGTACATAGACAAGCAAAGGAAAATGCACTCTTCCCTATCAGGCCACGAGGCAATGAGGGTTTAGCAGTGCGCAACTGTCTTCCCACCTTTTTCTGATGATAATGCACATCCCAGGGAACTCCAATATATTAGCAAACTGAGCAGGTCCATTCTTTTTTTACTAAGACTGGTCCCTCAAACCCACTGTGGCAGATCAAATTTTCAACCACTGGGGCCAACCTAGTTCTAACCTATCCCCTCCACAACAAAGTGCAGCAGTTACTTTCACCTGACCCCACAGAAGGAGGCATCCCACCAAAGGGATACTTTTGTTCACAGCTGGCCCTTGGGTCTTGTGTGTGCATATCCTTTTACTCATCTCATACCAAAGTTCATGCAGAAAGCTATTTACAGCAAAGCAAAGGTAATCCTCATTGCCCTTTTTTGGCCTCTGCAGGTTTAATCTCCCTATCTTTAACCTCATCTGATATGCCCCTGCATAGGTGCTGGACCTCATTCCAGACCTCTCTCAACTGTTAAGAATGGCTCATTCTCACACAATAGCCCTGCAGTTAACCACATGATTTCTCCTGTTCCAGTGATGGTTAGGCAGTCCAGTTCTTTAGTCCCAAGTTGTACATTTGCTAGCATCATCATAGAAACCTTCTATCAGAAAAGTATATAGAAGTAAATGGAAGTGATCTTCTATTCCACCATCAAGGTCCAAATTGCTGCCATTTCAAACTTCCACTTAGGGGAAAAAATCCAACTGCTTCCCTGAAGTTATGTAAAGCCTTCTTAAGGGGGGCTTTTCTCCATCTTCCCTGTAAAGATCCTGTACCACCTTGTGACATTCCCATCCTCCTCCAGGCATTGGCAAGACCACCTTTTGAGCTTATGGATACTGTTGAATTGAAATTTGTTTTGAAAGACAGTCTTTCTAGTGGCTAATACCTCTGCACAAAGGACATCAGAACTTTAAGCTCTTTCTAGCAAAACTCTATATATGGTCTTCCCCAAAGTCAGGGTATCACTTAGAAATTAACCTCTATTTTCTTCACAAGAAGGTTCAAAAAATCAGACCATTAATCTCCTTGTTTTCTTTTCTCATTTTTCCAATAAAAGATGAATACATGCTACACCTACTGGATGTGCATCGACAACTAATATTTTACTTGCAAAGTATTAAATCTATTAGAAAGACTGAGCAACTTTTTGTGTCCTTTTCTTCAGTCAAACTGGGAAAACTAATATTGAAAGTAACTCTCTTGAGATGGCTGACTGCATTTCTCATGTATATAAAAAGGGTTTGCCACTACCTGGCAATCTTAAGGCTCACTCTACTCCAGCAATTGCTACTTCTGCAGCACATTTTCAAAGGGTAATTACTAATGAAATTTGTGCAGCAACTACTTGGTTCAGTAACTACACTTTTATAACTCACTACAAAGCAGGACTTGCAGTCTAGGTCTAGGGCTTCCTTTACTTGAACCATCCTCTGGAGTTTCCTTCCATGACACCACCCAAGATTTTTAGTAGCCGAAGACTCTGTCCCATCAGTTGAGGATGGACGAAAGAGATAGCATTGGATACAAAGTTATGAATTTGCCATAAAAATAGATCTGTGTTGTCTTCTTCCATCCTCCTCAACTTTCCCTCCCTCTGTCGCCCTACCAAATTTGTTTTGTCAGTTTTGGTTCTGGGTTGACCACACTCATTTTGCTGGAGTCTTGTCATGTTACAGCTCTGGTATGTATTCCAAGTATTCACAAATATATAGGCAGAAGTTTCCTGTGTGTTTATATAGATGCCCTTTATTGTCGTAAGCAGGCAAACTCTGTCGTGGGTAACTTAGTAGATGGTGGGGGTTTACAGGTAGGGGGAAGAGCCAGAGCGTTGTATCCAAAAGTCTAGAAAAGTTGACATTGAATCTAATCTTATCCAAATAGCCATCAGTAAAGGAGGACAGAAGAACAAAATGCAGCTCTATCATCATGGTAAGTGTATAACTTAATTCGATGTTGTCTGTTTGCTTCAGAGTCGACCTTTGGGTTATAGGATCTAATTGGATCAGACTTTGATGCTTTTCAGAAGCTTTTCAAGGGCTCTGCCTCCTCCCCTACCCATAATTCCCTCAAGTCCCCATAGTACCTCAGCTCTCATTTGACGCTCAATCCAGGACGACAGATTTTTGAGGAGTCTGATTAAAAATACATTGGTTTTCAAATCTTTAGTCTTTGTGTAGCTTAATTCTTTCACCAGCTTCCCCTTTTACTTATATCACCACTATTATATATACTTAAAATACAACACCTTTTTGCCCTTCTACATATCTTTATAAAATATTTCTAAGTATTTCAGTTTAATTGTTCTTGGGACAGTTTTTTGCTTGTTATAGCATATTTACAGTGAGCACAGTTTATTGACAAGTTTTTGACTGACAAACTGGTGAGAGTAGTTATCTCCAGTGTGAAAGACAAGGTCACTGGATTTAAAGTGTTCGGACTACAGTGACAAAACACTACTGCAGGACCCTCTTTCACTATGTGTTTATTGCTTAGGGATGGCACAGTTGGACACAGACTGCAAGGCATATGCTTCTTTTGGTCCCACAGCACTGCAACACCACAGGGATAAAGGTGTCCTAAAGGGCCTTCTTCCTGCCCAAGTGAGGAGAGTTTACCTTAGATGGCTTCATACGTCTTCTCTGGACAAGAAATATGACAAAGTCATGCCTATCAAAGAAAAGGAAAAGGAGGCAGACAAGTCAAAATACAGAGAGGAGGAGATATGGAATCGGAAAGAAGGTAGCAGGAAGCAGTTACCAAATGCTATGGAACCCCTTGGTCTGGCACCAGAGACACCCAAGCATTGAGATCCAGAGCCTATTGAGATCCGATCTCCAACTCCTCCTCTACCTTTTTCGCCAGAGCCAGTGAATCCCAGGCATCACTCTCCTTGCTTGCAGGAGAGGTGTTTGTCAACCACCTTCGCTGGCTTCATTTTTTAGGTCATTCTGCTTGTTGAGGGCGTCTCAGAAGCTGATGTCAACAGAATGATACAGACATTTCATCACAAACATTCAGTTGTGGTCAGACCAGAGTTGATCTTGTTGAGTGGTCCAGGTACATCCTTGTCTGTCCCTTCACTGATTTCTCATGTTCCAGTCCGATCTTTGGATCAGAAGCCCATGCATCCACAAGCCTTCCTGGGTACAGCCCAGTTTGTCCAGTCACCGATTTCTCCTGTTTCAGCCTGACATTTGGATCAGAAGCCCACGGATCCAGGACTTCAAGACAGTGTATAGAGAGCCTTTTCAACTCCAACTTCCTCTTATTCTCTGAACTCCAGCACTGTCTGATTAGAACAAGTCTGAGCCAAAGCCTCTGAGCCAGGGCTCGGAGGATATTGTCAACTTCTAAGTTTACAGACCTGTCCTGTCTCATTGGTGCCTCTGTGCTCTCCAACACAGTGCCAGAAGAGCAAGCTGGAGCCCAGAATGTCCCTCCTGTTTCTCTTGCGGATCGGAGGAGTGTTTCCTCTCCTTCGATTGCATCTTTGGCATTCGAGGCATTTGAAAGGGTCCTCTTCAGAATGACAGAAGTGGTGTCTCTGTCATGCTTGGCTCTGTCCCAACCTCTGGAGGAAGTTGGATCTGAACCTGCTCATCTTGGTTGATAGAGACAGTCAGCCACAGGGATGTTCACAGTTTAATTTCCCAGTCTGATTCTGACCCTTTCCCAGAAGCCCACATGGCGCAGGTGTCAAAGAAAAAGCCTTGAAAGAGGAGACATTTAGTCACTGAAGACACAGACTTCGATGAGGTGGAGGGATCCCCACAACCCCCTCTAGATGGCATCACCTTTGCTGACATTCTAGAGTTACTAGAGCAACGAAGGAGTTGGCCCTCTGAAGTATCCACTCCACAGGAGTCTGTGTCCCTTGAGACATAACGGGCTGTTTTTTCCACCTTCTGGATGGTACCACCCACTGATGACCTCAGATATCTAGTTTTTCAGCAGGTGTGGAAGGAACATGACGTGATAGAGCCAATACCATGAAAGCTGGACAAATGTTAGGTGGCCCCCAGGACTAGGAAACACTGGAGCAAGGGTCCCCGGTAGATGCTATGGTTGTTGCGTCAGCCACAAACAAGGAGATCTCCCAGGACAGCACACCTGTCCATCCCCCTAACAGAGAGTCTAGGGCTTTGGACACATTCAGGAAATGGACATGCGCTTCATCGACTTTTGCAATCAGAGTGCTAAATTACCTCACTCACATGACATGTTTGCAGAGGGACTTGACAAAGGAACTGACCAAGTCCGTCTCAGGTAACCTACAATGGATATAAAAAGTTTATACACCCCTGTTAAAATGCCAGGTTTTTGTGATATAAAAAAATGAGACCACGATAAATAATTTCAAAACTTTTCCCACCTTTAATGTGACCTATAAAGTACAGTTGCACACACTTACCATAAATGTAGGTGTTAGTGTGTGTTCACTGTTGCAGTCATTACATTTGGGTAATCTGCTGGCAGGCTGCCCTCAGTCGGCCTGAATTCCAAAGTCTTGGGTCCTGCGTCGGTTGCCGTCTCCTCTTCCATGACGTCAGGTAGTCAGGGGTATAAAACAAGCAGCCGACGCCACTTTCTTTTTTATTGCCCCCGATGTCAGGTGCCCCCAAAAAGGTAGCAAAAATATATATATAAAAACTATATATACATGCAACGATACAAACTTTACCTTCATCTACAAGCAAATACACCACATAGGTTGTAGGAGATAGTGAAGGAAAGATAAACTCCAGAATGAAAGAGGGGATGGTGGGTGGGTAACCTGGATTGCAACAGTGAATACACTCGAACATCTACATTTATGTTAAGTGTACACAACTGTACTATGTTTTTCGCTTTTCACTGTTGCAGTCATTACATTTGGGTAGAATCCCAAAGCTATGGATGAGAGGCTGGAGCTAAACAGCATTAGGGGCGGCTACAAGGCCCTGCAGAACTGCAGTGGCAAAGCCTGCCCTGGACTTAGAGTAGAGAGGCAAATTATAATGCTATGAAAAGGTGTGAATTGAACTCCAAGTAGCAGCCTCTAGAATGTCTTTGGTTGGTACTCCTCTGAGAAAGGCTGCTGATGTAGCTGCAGCTCTGGTGGAATGAGACCTAATGCTCCTGGGCAGAGGTTTGCCATGGTGTAATTAGCAGAAACGAATGCAGTGGCATATCCACTTTGAAATAGTCTGCTTTGAAATGACCTTTCCTTCTGATCCTGCAGCATATGTCACTAGTAATTGGAGAGTTTTTCTTAGAGCTTTAGTCCTGCTCAAGTAGAATCTTAGCTGTCTGTGTACGTCCAAGGAATGCAGAATTCTCTCCCCTTTGTTCTGTGGATTTGGATAAACGGTTGGCAGATGAAGAGTTTGGTTAAGAGCCACACTGGAAACCACCTTAGGCATAAATGAAGGACTGGTCCTCAGAGACGCCTTGTCTGGGTAAAATATGATGAAAGGCTCCATAGTCATGAGGGTCTATAGCTCTGAGACTTTTCCATGATAAGCTGGTTCAAATGGAGGCATGGTTAGCTTTTCCAACACATAATTGAGGTCCCATGCAGGTATTGATGATCTTCTGGGAGGCCTAAAAATTTTTGGCTCCTCTAAGATACTGCTTTAGTAAAATGAGAAAAGATTGGTGGCTCTGTATTGTAATGAGCCGAAATGGCAGAGGCATGGATTTTTATTGATGAGAAAGACAGGCCTTTGTCAAGCATCTCAGTCAAGTATTGTAATATCCGAGGAATATTTGGTTCTGCTGTATCAGTTCCTTGTGCTTAATTCCAAGCACAGAATCTCTTCCATTTATCAGCATAAGATTTTCTAGTACTAGGCCTTCTGGCTTCCAAAATGACATCCATCACAGCTTTACTGAGAGGTGTTGTTTGCATAACTACATCATTAGCTATGCTGCCAGGTTCAGTGTTTGGAGCCGATTGTGCAGGATCTGATTGTTTTGCTGGGGCAGTAATTGAGGTCTTTGAGGTAAGGTCCAAGCTGGGTATTGAGACAAGTTCCTTAGGATTGGGTACCAGTATTGGCGTGGCCAGTCCGGGGCAATTAGTATCATCTTTGGTTTCTCTTGTCTGACTTTTAGTAGGACCTTGGGAAGAAGAGGCAGAGGAGGAAAGGCGTAAACTGATAGGTTTTTCCAACTGAAGGATAGGGCGTCCACTTTCCATGCTTGTCTGTGATAAGTCCTTGTGCAGAATCTTTTCAATTGATAATTTTGAGGAGAGGCAAATAGATCTATGTCCGGGTTCCCCCATTTCTTTGTTATCATGCTGAAGACTTGTGGATCTAGTTTCCACTCATGAGGGTCCATAAGGTTTCTGCTTAAATCGTCTGCCAGAGTATTTTGTTTCCCGGCAGGAATTTAGCTTGAAGGGTTTACTATCAAAATTGCGAACGGCACTACGTCGACTGTCATACACTCTAACATGGAAGTTCGAAATCGGTAATGTCAAAGACAAAATAATCAATCTAGGAATGGTTTTAACATGGGTCGAGGTAGGGGAGATGTTTGTAGTTCGGAATACTACTGAACACCTACCTCGACCCATGTTAAAACCATTCCTAGATGGATTATTTTGTCTTCGACATTACCGATTTCAAACTTCCATGTTCGAGTATGACAGTCGACGTAGTGCCGTTCGCAATTTTGATAGTAAACCGCTTGAAGATGTACTTGGTAAGTCAAAGCTGTGTCCTACAGTGCCATGGCTAGTCTGCAAAGGGGGTATGAATGCGTGCTCCCCTGCTTATGTACCACATAACCATGGTGTTGTCCGTCTTTATCAGTACTTGTCCTGGATGAAGTAAGTCCTTGAAGGCTGTCAGGGCGTTTTAAACAGCTAACACCTCTTTTTGGTTGATATGCAGATGCATTTATTTTGGGGTCTATATGCCCTGAATGCATCTTCCCGCCAGGTGGGCCCCCATGCATAACATGATGCATCTGTTGTTAAGGTTTGGCTAGCAGGGGGTAGAGTGAAGGGCCGTCCCATGTTTTGGTGACATGCCTTTGCTCACCACAGAAACTCCTGTTGTAGGCAGGGAATGAGAGGAATCATTGTTTCCAGACTGTGACAATGTTGACTCCAAAAACTTTTTAGGCACCATTAAAGTTTCCTCATATGCAATCTTGCATATGGAATCAGCAGAATGCAGGATGCCATGAACCCTAGAGCCTGCAGAGTTTGTCTTGCAGATAACTGGGTTTTTGTTGCCATCAGTTTGAAGTAGTCAGTTGCCTTTGTTTGTCTGGCGTGAGGAAAGCCATCTGGGCAGTTGTATTCAAGCTTGCACCCAGGAATGTTATCTTTTGTGAGGGTACCAGCTTTCTTTTCGTTTACTGTGTACCCTAGGCATGTCGGAAGCCTTTTCACAAATGCCAGGTGCAGAAAAAGAATGTCCTTGATCTCTGCTTGAATGAGACAGTCGTCCAAGTAAGGATATATTTGTATACTTCTGTCTGCAAACAGCAATTACTAGTGCCAGGCACTTTGTAAAGACCCTGGGCGCAGTAGATAAGCCAGTGCAGAGAATTGGTAATGCATTAAGCCAGCCTTGAAATGGAGGTATCTTCTGCACGACTCCCTTATTGGGACATGCAGGTATGCCTCTTTTAGGTCCAATGTCACCAGCCAAGCATTCTTGCCCAGCATGGGCAGGAGCTGCTGCAAAGTTAACATTTTGAATTTTGGAATGTCCAGGAATGTGTTCAAAATTGATAAATCCAGTATTGGCCTCCAGGCCTTGTCCTTTCTGGGTACCAAGAACAGTCGAGTAAAAACCTTGTCCTTTTTCCTGTTGTGGTACTGGCTGAATAACCCCTATATCCATGAGGGACGTAACCTGTTTCTATGACTCGGCCCATTGATTTTTTGGCAGATCCAGCCAACCGTTTGCCATTGGCAGAGTATGGAAATGGAATCTGTATCCCTGTGATACTATGTTTAGCACCCACTTATCCTGGGTTATTAACTGCCAATTTTGAGCAAAAAGTGCTAATTTTTCCCCTAAGGCTGCTGCCAAAAGGTAAGTGCTTGGTGATGGCAGAGGGAAGTCATTGGGACTGTTTTCTGTAGGGTTGCACTTTATCTCCTCCAGATTTGGAGGTAGAAGCACCCCATTGCTTTGACCTGTAAGAATCTTGTGCCTGGTATCTAGAACCTTTAGGGCATCTGGATTTGCCCCTTTGAGCTCTGTCGGACACAGGAAAGGACCAATTTTTTGTAGGCCAGTGTCTACTGAATCTTGGTGGCTGCACTTGTAAGAAGTCTTTTACAGTTTGCATAGACTTAGCTTTGTCTTCCATTTTCTTTAAAACCTCTTCTGCCTTAATACCAAACAGAGTATCATGCTGTTAAAGTGTATCCAGTAATTTAGCTTTAACATGATCAGGCAAATTTTGCTCTTTTAGCCAGGCATGCCTCCTAATCACAGATCCAGTAATTGTGGCTCTGCAGGAGGCCTCTAAGGAATCAAAACCACATTGCAATGTATGCTTTCCAACTTGTTCAGCTGCATGCAATAATTCCTGAAAGTCTTTATTTTCTGCACATTCAGAAATCAACATCATTTTCTGTTTCAGCAATCCCATAACATGTTGTTGATACTTGAGCATATGAAACTGTCAGTTTAAGGCCCTAATTGCCAAGGTTGCAGATGTAGGAACCTTCTCTCCCCATCTATCCAGTGCCCTTGAATCTCTGTCAGAGGGGGTAGGATTTTTTGCTGTTGAGGCCTTAATTCTCTTGGGACCCTGTGAAATAGTTTCAGGGTCAGCAGCAGGATTTCTAAATAAAAATTTGTGTGAGTCAGGGACCCTGTAATATCTGTCAGGCTTGCTGGGAGCCAGAGGCAAGGAGTCAGGAGTCAAGCTTGACTCTGAAAACACATCATCCACAATGTCTAAAACAGGAGGTATGGCTAAAGGCCTGTGCTGAGGGAGAAGAAGGAAATCCCTGAGCCTCTTTTTTGATTCTGAGAAATCTTGACTCTCCCAGTGAAAATGCTCCCCCAAAGTATGCAAGGTTTCTCCAAATGAATAATCCTCAAGAGGTGATGCAGATGGGATAGACTCCTCTGCATCAGAATCCTCATAGGGAGGTATAGATAATTCCTGATCAGAAGAGGAATCAGAAGAAATAGAAACCTGATCGGAAGATTCATAATCAGCGTCTTGCTTAGGCCTCTTATCAGGAGGGGGTAGGGAACCCCTGATCAAAATAGTTAGGTCTTCAGCCATTTTGATCACCTGATTTTTAGGCACAGCAGCCTGTGCACGTAGCTCATGCGTCGTTTTTTTAGCGTTAAGTTGCTTTTGTCTTTGGCTTTGCAGCTGTCATCGGTTTTATATAAAAATTTTGAGGCCTGACTACACCCTCAGAAGCCGGTGCCTGCTCAGCGGCTCCGGACCCATCTGAGGGAGACATCCGTGGGTACAATACCTTGAGTATCTCGCAGCAAGCCGGACTCCACATGGGTCTCGGTAGGGGCCTGCAACTTGCAAGTAGCGGGTATCACGGGCTGCGAAAGCACCTCACTGAGTACCAGTGAACCGGCGACTGGCTTAGGAGAAGCTTAGTCATCGGTTTTGGGACTCGACAGTCTGTCTCTGTCTTTTTCTTTGCATTTTTTGCGTACTCCGGTAGTCGGACTGCTATCCAACGACATTTCAGAGTAGTTAAATCTGTTTCTAAAATATTTTGAGGAAAAAATATACCGACGCTTAATAGTGCGTTGGTTAAATCTAGCACAAAACCGACAGCCAGGCACGCTGTGATCAGGGCCTAGGCAAGGAATACAGTATAAATGGAAATCCTTATGGAGGTATTTGCTTCCCACAAGTAATAGAATTATTAACTTTTTCTGATATCGGTAAGGAGCAAGAAAAATGTTTCCCCAACGGGGTACTTAGCTTTAGTGAAGACTTTGATTCTGAAACTCGAATTCGAAAGTTCAGGAGTCAGCCAACTGGCACTTGCTAACTGCTTCTGCTTCAGGCACCGCACGGCAAGAAAGACTAAAGAAAATGGCGTCGGCTGCTTGTTTTATACCCCTGACGTCATGGAAGAGGAGACAGCAATCGACACAGGACCCAATACTTTGGAATTCAGGCCGACTGAGGGCAACCTGCCAGCAAATTACCCAAATGTAATGACTGCAACAGTGAAAGATGAAGAAAGTACAGTTTTGTACCTACCATAAATGTAGATGTCCGATAGGAATGCATCTGCAGTCCTTACAAATGGGTTGTCCTGTCGTCAGGCAGCCCTTCGGTCGGCCGGATTCCAAAGTCTGGGTCTGGCCTCGGCTGGTGTCGCACTTCACCCGACGTCATAGCTGCAGTTCTTCGGGTATAAAGGCATCAGCCGACGCCATTTTCCTCCGTGTTTCTTGCCCAGATGCCAGGTGCCCTCTTGGATGGCTAAATTTGGATAAATGCCAATGTTTCCAAATAGTAGAGAGCAAACACATAAAATAAGCATGTATGTACATATATACAAACAAATACACCATAATAGATCCCCCCAAGCTAGCTGAAAGATGGCAAATACCCTAGGAGTACCACAGAGGGGAAGGCGGGTGGGTAATCCTGACTGCAGATGCATTCCTATCGGACATCTACATTTATGGTAGGTACAAAACTGTACTATGTCCTTCAAGGATGCATCTGCAGTCCTTACAAATGGGTAGAATACCATAGCCAAACTAGGGGAGGAGGAAAAAAAAAGAGAGATTATGTTGTAGCTAGGATCCCTTGCAAAACAGCAGTGGCAAAACCTGCTCGGGATCTAGAGTATAAAGGTAAATTATAATGCTTGGCAAATGTATGCACGGAGGTCCAAGTAGCAGCCTCTATAATGTCCTTGGTAGCCACCCCTCGTAAGAAGGCTGTAGTAGTGGCTGTAGCCCTTGTGGAGTGAGGCCTGATGTTCTCTGAAGTCTTCTTTCCGTGGAAGGAGTAACAAAATCTAATGCAATTTCCTATCCACTTGGAGATTGTCTGTTTTGAAATTGCTTTTCCTTCCCTTCCCGTTGCATATGCTACCAGAAGCTGGTCAGTCTTTCTATTGGACTTGGTCCTGTCCAGGTAGTAGCGTAATTGTCTATGCACATCCAAGGTATGCAACAGTCTTTCTCCCCTGTTCTGTGGGATGGGGAAGAATGTAGGTAGGTGGATAGCCTGGTTTAAAGACACTCTGGATACCACCTTAGGCATAAATGTAGGATTTGTTCTCATGGACACTCTGTCTTGATGGAAGATCAGGAAGAGTTGCACTGCCATTAATGCCTGTAGTTCAGAAACCCTTCTTGCTGAGGTGACTGCCAACAGGAAAGCAGTTTTCCAGGATAAGTATTGTAATTCTGCTGTTGCTGCTGGTTCGAAAGGAGGAAGTGTCAATTTTTCTAGCACAAAGTTCAAGTCCCATGCTGGCAATGGAGGTTTCCTAGGAGGTTTTACATTTTTAGTTCCTCTCAGAAACTGCCTGAGCAGAGGATGTGAGAAGACAGGGGGATCCAAGCTGTATTCTGCCGAAATAGCTGATGCGTGTATCTTGATGGAGGAATAGGACAGGCCTGTATGGAAGAGCTCTGCCAAGTACTCCAGGATGTTGGCTATGTTTACCAGAGACACATCTTTTCCCTTTGCAATACTCCAATTGAGATATCTTTTCCATTTTGCTGCATAATTCTTTCTTGTTGAAGGTCTGCGAGCCTCAAGGATAATGTCTTTAACCCTTTGGGTAAATTTGGGTTAGTTGCTCTTATGTAATGTTCCAGGCAGTCAGCTGCAGAGATTTCAGGTTTGGATGCAGGATGTTGTAGCTGTTCTGTGTTAACAGCAATGGGATCAGGGGTAATGTCCACATTTGTTCCCGAGACATGCTCCTCAGTAATGGGTACCAATGTTGTCTTGGCCAGTCTGGAGCTATCAGAATGATCCTTGGACGTTCCTCTTTGATCTTCAATAGCACCTTGTGCATCAAATGAAGTGGTGGGAATGCATATGCTGTCAGGTTTTTCCAACTGAAAGATAGGGAGTCCACCTTCCAAGCAAGTGGGTGGTACGTCCTTGTGCAGAATTCCTTTAGCTGGTGATTGAGTGGGGATGCAAATAAGTCTATTTGTGGTAGTCCCCATTTTCTTGTGATGGTTTTGAAGATGTCCGGGTGCAGCATCCCTTCGTGGGCATCAGTGGTATTTCTGCTTAATATGTCTGCTAGAATGTTTTCTTTTCCCGGTACAAAAATTGCTTGCAACTGAATGTTGTAGCTCAGAGCCACATTCCATAGGTCCAGTGCCATCCGGCATAGAGGGTATGAATGTGTGCCTCCCTGTTTGTTGATGTACCACATAACTGTGGTGTTGTCTGTCCTTATCATCAACTGTCCTTCTTGGAGGAATGGTCTGAATGCCTGGATTGCCAATTTTACTGCCAGCATTTCCTTTAGATTTATGTGCAGGTGCAGCTGATCTTGAGTCCATAAGCCTTGTATGCACTTGTCCAGCATGTGGGCCCCCCAACCGAGGTCCGAGGCGTCCGTTGTGATGGTTTGGCTTGGTTGAATGCTGTAGAAGGGCAAACCTGTGTTCGATTGACAGGCCTGAGCCCACCATAGGAACTCTTGCTTCAGGCATGGTATTAGTGGAATTTTGGTTTCTAGGCAGTGTTTGTGTTGAGACCATAAATTCTTCAGGTACCACTGTAGCTTTCTCATAAGCAGTCTGGCATGAGGGACCAGAATTATGCAGGATGCCATGAAGCCCAGGGCTTGCAGTACTTTTCTTGCTGTTAGATGGTTCTGCTTTGTTAATGCCAAGAAGTAGAGAGGAAGTTGTTCTTGTTTTTCTACAGTTAGGAATGCCATTTGTTTTGATGTGTCCAGCTCTGCACCTAAAAAGGTTATTCTTTGGGATGGTATCAGCCTTGACTTTTTTATATTGACTGTATATCCCAGGGCTTGCAGCAAGTAAATGACTCTTTGCAAGTCTTCTGTTAGCTTGTTTTTGTTGTCCGCTTGTATCAGGCAGTCGTCCAGATAGGGATAAATTTGGACTCCCTGAAGTCTGCAATGAGCGATTACTGATGCCAGGCATTTCGTGAACACTCTGGGCGCAGTAGATAAGCCAAAGGGCAATGCTGAGAATTGATAATGCTCTGATCCTGCAAGAAATCTGAGGTATCTTCTGCAATTTGGTCGTATGGGGACGTGCAGGTATGCCTCCTTGAGATCTATAGTTACCAGCCAAGACTCCTTGCCCAGCATGGGAAGAAGCTGCTGTAGAGTCAGCATTTTGAATTTTGGAACAATGAGGAATGTGTTTAAAGCGGACAGGTCGAGAATAGGCCTCCATTTTTTCTCTTTTCTTGGTACCAGGAAGAGTCTGGAGTAAAATCCCTTTCCTTGTTCCATAGATGGTACATTTTCTACAGCTCTCATTCTTACTAATTGAGCTATTTGTTTTAGAGCTATCTTTTGATTTGGTGGTAGGTTTGGCATTCCTCTTTTTCCTGGTAGAGTATGGAAATGAAACCTGTAACCTTGGTCTATAGTTTGCAAAATCCACTTGTCCCTTGTGATGTAATGCCAGTTTTTTGAAAACAAGGCTAGCTTTCCGCCTAAGGGTGCTGCTAGCTGTTCCCTGGTAGGCGGTGCCAGAGCCAAGTCACTGTGATTGTCCTGTTGCAGTGGTAGTGGCTGTGTCTGTGCCTCGCTGGTTGTTGCCCTGCCACTGGCGTCCCCTGTAGGCACCCCTGGATTGATTTCTGCCTCTTGAACGCCTATTCCTGCCTCTCTGTGCTTTAGAGGAGTCTGGAAAAGACCAATTTTTGGAGGGCCAGTTCCTGCTAAACCTTGGAGGTTGGACCTGTAAGAAGTCTTTCACTGTTTGTACAGATTTTGCCTTCTCTTCCATTTTCTTCAGTACCTACTGAGCAGGAGAACCAAATAAATTTACCTTGTCCATGGGAGCATCTAATAGTTTTGATTTGACATGGTCCGGCAAGGCCTGTTCTTTCAACCATGCATGCCTTCTGATAACAGTACCAGTCATGGCTGATCTAAAGGAAGCCTCCAGTGCATCATAGCTGCATTTTAAAGAATGGTTACTAACTTGCTGAATGTTATGCACCATTTCCAGAACATATTTCTTATCTAAAGATTCATCAGAGGACAGTTTCTTACTTAACTGATCAAGCATAAACTCCTGATATTGGAACATATGAAATTGACAGTTCAAGGCTCTAGCTGACAGGGTAGCAGAGGCGTATACTTTTTTACCCCATCTCTCTAAGGACCTGGATTCCCTTTCAGAGGGTAGGGGATTTTTAGCAGAGGTAGATGCTACTGCCTTAGGCCCCTGGGAGATAGTCGCGGGATCTGCAAAAGGAGCCTTGTATAAATGGTGATGTGTGTCCGGGACCCTGTAGAACCTATCGGGCTTAGCAGGGGCTGGAGGTAAAGAATCAGGAGCAGTACAGGCATCATTAAATGCATCATCTACAACAGAAAGAACTGGAGGTATAGCTAAAGGCCTATGTTGTGGTAAATGCAAAAAGGTTCTAAGCCTTTTCCTGGAGTCTGAGAAATCTTGGCCCTGCCACTGAAATTGTTCCCTCATGGCATGTAAGGTTTCCCCAAAGGAAAATTCCTCAGGTGGAGAGGCAGAAGGAATCGACTCTTCAGCATCAGAGTCTTCGTAAGGAGAATAAGGAGCCTCTGGAGGGTCTGTATTGTCTGAATCATCAGAGGAATCATCCGTGGACACTGGCTCAGGGGGTTCTGCTCTAGGTCTCTTCTCTGGAGGTGGACGAGAGGCCCTGTCTGGATGAGGTTGGGATCCCCTTATTAAAGAAATGAGATCCTCTGCCAGAGAAAGCATTTGGGAACTGGAGCTGGGCCTGTGAGAGGGGGGCTTAACAGGCACAGTCTTAGTAGCTTTAGCTGCTTTAGCCCTGGCAAAAGCCTTAATGGACATGGCAGCAGGAGGCCTAGCAGCTCCACGAGCAGGGGTTGATATATCCAAGGGAATAGTGTCCGATAATTCCTGAGAAACCACAACAGCAGGTTGGATTTCAGAAGCCGATTCTACCAGGTTAGAAGAGGCCTCGGTAGAAGGCATGGTTTCGGCTGAAGAAAGAACCGCTTGCTCGGTTTCGGCCGAAACCGAGACACTCGCGGTTTGCTTAACCGCGGTTTCGGCCGAAACCGCGGACCGCGAGTGTCGGTCCTTTTCTTTGCGTTTTTTGGTAATTTGTGTAGTCGGAGGGTCCGACGGCATAATATAGGCAAAATCAGAGCCGAAAAACTGCTCAGCAAACTCTGACCGACGTCTAAACGTCCGTCGGTTAAAAGAAGCACAGGCTAGACAAGCTGCTACGTCGTGGTCTGGGCCTAAACAAGGTAAGCAGTAAGAGTGGAAATCTTTATGAGGTATTTGTTTCCCACAAGTTAAACAGTTATTTACTTTTTCTGACATCGGCTGAGGCAAGAAAGAGTCCCCAACGGGTACTTAGCTTTTTAGAAGTCTTCGAAGTAGTATTCGGTAGTAGTAATCTCTGGATCTGACCGACCGGCACTTGCGAACAGCTTCTGCTTCGGGCGCCACGCGGCAAGAAAGACTGAGGAAAATGGCGTCGGCTGATGCCTTTATACCCGAAGAACTGCAGCTATGACGTCGGGTGAAGTGCGACACCAGCCGAGGCCAGACCCAGACTTTGGAATCCGGCCGACCGAAGGGCTGCCTGACGACAGGACAACCCATTTGTAAGGACTGCAGATGCATCCTTGAAGGACATCATCCTGTACAATTCAATTGAAAAACAAACAAATCTGTTAGTGGAAAACTATAAAAAATAAAAAACGTACAATAAGCTGATTGCATAAGTGTGCACACCCTTAAACTAATACTTTGTTCACCTAGCAATGTGAACACTGGGTCTAGACTGTCACTGTTGAACTAACACACTGATCCCACAAGTAAAAATGGGAAAAAGGGGTTGTGGATGGACAGAGATTTTATATATATATATATATATATATATATATATATATATATATATATATTTGTGTGTGCGTGTACGTATATATTTATACACACACAAAGATACACACGTGTGTGTACATATTTTTTTATACTGCAATGTTCAAACCTTAGAATGTCACAAGGTGTTGTTTTTTCTCTTTATCTTATATTAGGTAAAAAGGATTAAGTAGAAAATCTCAGATTAATTACACCAGTATTAACTCTTTCAAAGAAATGTAACCGCATATCCTTTAGTGGTAGTTCTTTTAATTCATCCAAAAAGGTCTCCTACATTCTGTGCTAATAAACCACACAATTTAATGAGTCACAACACGTCATTAGGTATTTGGCCCAACGTGTTCAGAACTTCTGCGCATAATTCACATTATATTCTCTCGTTTCTATAGTTCAGAAATATGGATATTTCTTTAACAGTAGTATTATAAAAATGCTGACTGTCATCATTTTGAACTGGAGGACTGAAGTTAATTTCTTGTGGATTATCACTGCAATCAAAAGGTTAACGATTTCAGCATTTATTGTTCTCCAGCTCCTTCTCATGACTTGAGTTAGTTTAACTACATCAACACAGTAGATTAATAGTTCATTATCAGAATTAGCACCTTCACATATTCCAAGAGTATCATATGGAATCTGGGAATCAGATTGTCTAGATCTGCATTCATAAAAAAAATGTGCTAAACGCACTTTGTGAATAAACCTACATTTTTTTACTGCCTCATGCCATGATAAATGTATGTCTGGAACAAGTGCATGATGTGTTAAGACATGCAGAATCTTCTGTGCTGCTTTTGTCAATATTTCAAATACATCTTTACCATGTCACAGTACTGCCTACCCAAATGTATTTACATTCTATTGTATAAATGCATTTAAAGTGCTCCATGTGCACAACATTGGTTTAGTTACTAACTACTACAGTTTTAGGGCCCACTTCAGCTTTCTCACCAAGAATAAAGATGGAAGCTATGTTTATGACAGAAAAGCTGCTCCGAATCTCACCATAAATATTCTGTGATGTATTAAGTGTCTGGTATGGACTAATTTTTCACATATGCATAAAACGGATTTTATGCAAATGTAATGAGTAATGTAACCGATTAGCTTTCCTTGCCCGTCTTACAAAACAAAGAAGTTTCTATCAAAGGATGAAAATGAACATGAAATCATCTACCACCTTCAGAGGGCAGTTTAAAAGTTGATATCTTCAAGTTTCGAGCTCTGACACAAGTAGACAATTCACTTACGGAATTCTACTGAAATCAGGTATTCGATTTTTATAGAAAATTACAATACTGCGTTTGACACCAGGACAGAAGGGAATATTTTCATTTCATTTAACTTTTTCTTTAGTTTTAAATTTAAGCACTCCGCTGTTGACCAAAATGCATAAAGTGCACATTAAAACCAACAAATATACTTCACCAAATAAAAAGTACAGTTTTGTACCTACCATAAATGTAGATGTCCAATAGATATGGAACTGCAGTCCTGACATATGGGTTGTCCTGCCTCAGGCAGCCCTTCGGTCGGCCGGATTCCAAAGTCTGGGTCCAGCGTCGGCTGATGTCGCCTCTTCCCCGACGTCAGAGTGGCTGGGGTATAAAAGCATCAGCCGACGCCATCTTCTTCAGTGTTTCTTGTCCCAGATGCCAGGTGCCCTCCAAGGAAGGCTAAATTTAGAGAATGGATAAAAAATTCCAGACATGCACAACAGTAATAAACAGATACACCATAACAGATATCCCCAGCTAATTTGAAAAGGGGGGAGTGGACCCTAAAAAAGAGAATTACAGAGGGGTAGGAGGGAGGGAAAACCTGACTGCAGTTGCATATCTATCGGACATCTACATTTATGGTAGGTACAAAACTGTACTATGTCCTTCAAGAATGCAACTGCAGTCCTGACATATGGGTTGAATACCATAGCCAAGCTGGGGGTGGTAGGATCTAAGATAAGGATGGTGTAGCTAAAATGCCCTGCAGGACTTCAGAAGCAAAGCCTGCTCGGGATCTGGAATATAAAGGCAGGTTGTAATGTTTGGAAAATGTATGCACGGAGCTCCATGTAGCAGCTTCTAGAATGTCCTTTGTAGCCACCCCTCATAGAAAGGCTGTGGAGGTGGCTGTAGCTCTGGTGGAGTGTGGCCCGATATTGGTTGGCACACCTTTTCCATGGAAAGAGTAGCAGAATCTGATGCACTTTCCAATCCATTTTGAAATTGTTTGTTTGGAAATTGCCTTTCCTTGTACTCCAGCAGCGTAAGCTACAAATAGTTGGTCAGACTTTCTGTTGGCCTTTGTTCTGTCCAAGTAGTAGCGCAATTGTCTGTGTATGTCCAAAGTGTGCAGAAGCTTTTCTCCTTTATTTTGAGGATTGGGAAAGAAAGTAGGCAGGTGAATTGCTTGATTTAGAGAAACCCTGGATATCACTTTTGGCATGAATGAAGGATTGGTTCTTAGAGAGACTTTGTCCTGATGGAAAAGGAGAAATGGAGGTACTGCCATGAGGGCCTGTATCTCCGAGACTCTTCTTGCTGAAGTAATTGCCAACAGGAAAACTGTTTTCCAGGAGAGAAATTGCAATTCTGAAGATGCTGCTGGATCAACAGGAGGAAGAGTTAATTTTTCCAGGACGAAGTTGAGGCCCCAAGCAGGCACCGGTGGTCTTCTTGGGGGTTTAATATTCTTTATCCCTCTTAGAAACTGTCTTAGCAAAGGATGTGAAAACACAGGTGGATCACAGTCGTATTTTGCTGAAATTGCTGAAGCGTGTATTTTTATGGAAGAATATGAAAGGCCATTGTGAAGCATTTCTGCCAAGTATTCTAGTATATGTGGGATGCTCATTACTGATGCATCCTGACCCTTGTTGGCATTCCAGATGTTGAATCTCTTCCATTTGGCTGAATAAGTTTTTCTGGTGGAAGGCCTGCGTGCTTCCAGTAAGATCTCTTGAACTTTTTGGAGAGAGAGATATGGGGAGAAGTCATGGAACCCTCCAAGCTGTCAGTTGCAATGTTTGCAGGTTGGGATGAACAGTCCTGTAATTGTGCTGAGTTATAAGCAGAGGCCATTGAGGCAGGAGCCACGGCTTGGTGCGAGTTATGCTCCTTAGTAATGGATACCAGTGCTGTCTTGGCCAGTCTGGAGCTATCAAAATGCCTTTCGGTTGTTCTGCTTTGATCTTCAGTAACACCTTGGTCATTAATGGTAGAGGTGGAAATGCATAGATTGTTAGAGAATTCCAGCTGAAGGAGAGAGCATCCATTCTCCAGGCTTGAGGATGGTGTGTCCTTGAGCAGAACTTCTTCAGATGATGATTGAGGTGTGAGGCAAAGAGAACTATGTCTGGCCTTCCCCATGCATGAGTTATTTGTGAAAAAATGTCTGAATGTAACATCCATTCGTGGGGGTCCATAATGTTTCTGCTTAGACTGTCCGCCAGAACATTGTCCTTGCCTGGGACAAACTGGGATTGCAACTGTATGTTCAGTTTCAGGGACTTTTCCCAAAGAGTCACTGTTAGTCTGCAGAGGGGGTAAAAATGGGTGCCTCCCTGTTTGCTTATGTACCACATAACAGTGGTGTTGTCTGTCTTTATTAGCAGGCGCCCTTGCTGAAGAAATTTTCCGAAGGCCTCGATTGCATGAATCACTGCCAACATCTCTTTTTGATTGATGTGCAGATGCAATTCTCGTGGTGCCCATTGCCCTTGAATGCATCTGCCCTCCATGTGCGCCCCCCATCCATGATCTGAGGCGTCTGTTGTAATGGTTTGGCTTGCTTGAGGTTTGTTGAAAGAATGCCTTTGTTTAGCTGGCTTGCTTGCGCCCACCACAAAAATTCCTTTTGTAGACATGGAATGAGTGGGATAATTGCTTCTAAGGTGTGGCTGTGTTGAGACCATAAACTTTTTAGGTACCATTGTAGTTTTCTCATGTGTAGTCTTGCCAGTGGAATCAGAAGAATGCAAGATGCCATGAAACCCAGGGCCTGCAGGATTTTCCTTGCAGTCATTTTGGTGTGCTTTGCTAGGTTTTTGAAGTAATTTGGAAATTGCTCTTGTTTTTCTTCTGTAAGGAAAGCCATTTGTAAGTTTGTGTCCAGTTTGGCTCCTAGAAAAATTATTTGTTGGGATGGCAGTAGCCTTGATTTTTGAATGTTGACTGTGTATCCCAAAGCCTGTAGTAAGTGAATGACATAGTCCAAGTTTCTTATCAAGGCTTGCTTGCTGTCCGCTTGTATAAGGCAGTCGTCCAGGTAAGGGTATATTTGTATCCCCTGAAGTCTGCAATGTGCAATTACTGATGCCAGGCATTTCGTGAATACTCACGGCGCAGCAGATAAGCCAAAAGGCAATGCTGAGAATTGATAATGCTCTGACCCTGCAAGAAATCTGAGGTATCTTCTGCAGCTGTGTCTGATTGGGACATGCAGGTATGCCTCCTTGAGGTCCAGAGTAACCAGCCAATACCCCTTGCCCAGCATGGGAAGTTGTTGCTGTAACGTCAGCATTTTGAATTTTGGCACAATGAGAAAATTGTTTAGAGCGGACAAGTCCAGTATAGGTCTCCATTGCTTTTCTTTACTTGGAACAAGGAACAGTCTTGAGTAGAATCCCTGGCCTTGTTCCTGAGGAGGAACCTTTTTTATTGCTTTGATTTGTAGCAGCTTTGAAACTTGTATGAGTGCCTCTGCCCTTTGATTTTGTGGCAGGTTTGGCATGCCTTGTCTTGTTGGTAAGGTATGGAAGTGGAACCTGTAACCTTTGTCTATTATGTCCAAAATCCATTTGTCCTTTGTAAAAACGTGCCAATTTTTTGAAAATAAAGATAATTTTCCGCCTAAATGTGCTTCTCTTTGAGCCTTGGTCGGCGGTGTCAAAGTCAAGTCATTGTGATTGTCCCTGTGGAGCAGTAGAAGTCCCTGCGACACTTTTCTGATTAGTTGGTTGCCATTGGCGGCCCCTGTAGGAGCCTCGGTATTGCCCTCTACCTCGTGCACGTCTGTTCTTTCCCCTTTGGAACTTGTCAGTGTCTGGAAAGGACCAATTCTTCGAAGGCCAATTCCTACTGAACCTTGGTGGCTGAACCTGGAGGAAATCTTTTGACTCTTTGTACTGATTTAGCCTTTTCCTCAATTGATTTCAATACACCCTGTGCATTAGCACCAAATAGCTTTTCTTTTTCCAGAGGTGCATCTAGAAGCTTTACTTTAACATGATCTGGCAATGTCTGTTCTTTCAACCAAGCATGTCTACGTATGACGGCCCCTGTCATAGCTGCCCTACATGAAGCTTCCAATGCATCATAACCACACTGAAGAAAATGATTGCTAACCTGCTCAGTATTATGAACCAAATCCTGCAAGGCCTTTCTATCTAAAGGCTCAGGAGATGCTAACTTTTTCTGCAAATCATCCATCAAGAAATCCTGATACTGAAACATATAAAAAAGACAGTTAAGTGCCCTCATGGCAAGGGTGGATGAGGTATAAACTTTTTTACCCCACCTCTCCAGGGACCTAGATTCTCTGTCTGCGGGCAAAGGATTTTTGGCCATGGAAGTGGCCACTCCTTTGGGCCCCTGAGAAATAGTTTCTAGATCAACAGAGTGGGCCTTAAAGAGATGTTTATGAGTCTCAGGAACCCTGTAATATCTGTCAGGCTTGACAGGAGCAGGAGGGAGAGAATCAGGAGAAGTACTGGAGTCTGAGAACACATCATCCAATACATCTAACACTGGGGGTATAGCTAAAGGCCTGTGCTGGGGTAACTTAAGGAAAGTCCGAAGCCTTTTCCTGGAGTCGGAGAAATCCTGGCCCTGCCACTGAAAATGCTCTCTCATGGAGTGGAGAATTCCCTCGAAAGAAATATCCTCAGGAGGAGAGGCAGATGGAATGGATTCATCAGCATCAGAATCCTCGTAGGCCGGGAAGGATTCTTCCTGGGAATCTGAAAGGCCTGACTCACCAGAGGCTTCATCTGAGGAAAGGGTATCTGCCTGATCAACCCTAGGCCTTTTGTCTGAAGGCAGCTGAGAAACTCTGTCTGGATGAGCCTGAGAGCCCCTGATTAAGGAAATTAGATCTGCAGCTAAAGTCATGATCTGTTTATCAGAAGTGGGACCCTGAGAAAAAGATTTAGGAGGGTGAAGCTTAGCCTGGCTGGCAGCCTTAGCACGTGTGTAGGCCTTGATGGACATAGACACAGGAGGCCTAGCTGCCCCACGTGCTGGAGAAACTTTGTCCACCGGTATGGTGTCAGGCAAATCTTGGGCTTCGGTTTCAGGAGGAAAATCAACAACAGGCACCGGGGTAGCCTCCGGGACTGAAGTGTGCGGTAAAGCGGTGTCATCGGCCTGGAGCGGTTGAATTACCGCCTCCGAAGAGACAGATGCACTCGTGCTAGGCTTTAGCGTGGTGTCGGTGGAAGTTGCGGGCCGCGAATGTCGGTCCCGGTCCTTCCGTTTTTTGGAAATATGTGCTGTCGGTTGTTCAGACGGCATGATATAGGAGTAATTTTCTCCAAAAAAGTCTTCAGCAAATTCGGCCCGGCGCCTAAGTGTGCGCTTATTGAAGCAAGCACAGACAGAGACGTCGTGGTCTGGGCCGAGGCAGGGGAGGCAGTAAGAATGGAAGTCCTTATGAGGTATTTGTTTACCACAAGACAAGCAATTATTAACTTCTGCAGTTTTTTCTGACATCGGCTGAGGCAAGAAAAGGTTCCTCAACGGGGTACTTAGCTTTTTGATGACTTCGGATCTGAAAACACAGGAGCTGGCCGACCGGCACTTGCGAACTGCTTCTGCTTCGGGCACCGCGCGGCAAGAAAGACTGGGGAAGATGGCGTCGGCTGATGCTTTTATACCCCAACCGCTCTGACGTCGGGGAAGAGGCGACATCAGCCGACGCCGGACCCAGACTTTGGAATCCGGCCGACCGAAGGGCTGCCTGAGGCAGGACAACCCATATGTCAGGACTGCAGTTGCATTCTTGAAGGACATCAAATAAAAGCATTTAACTAAAGCTATCAGTATGGACTGAACAAAACACTGAATACTGACATCTGAGGAAAAAACATGCAAGCTAGGTAAAGCAATAACATTTAGTGAACACACCAAACAAGTAGAGTTAGTAAATTTATGGTACCATGGCAAACTAAATTTACATACTGAAACAGCAAGCTGTATAAAATCACATAGAGGTATACATAACTGTAAACCAAATCATGTAACAAATTATAAAAAGCAAACACTAACATGAAAGAAAAAAATGTCGCTAAGATTTAAAATATAGTCTTGATTTGCAATGAAATGCAGTGATGACACAGATCAAAGGAATAATTCCATGAACATGTCAACCAAAGTCTGCAAATGAAAAAAAAAAAAATCCACAATTCACTAGGATATAATCAAGCTTGTTATGACAGTCTCAATAGCAGAGTCTTATAAAAAGCAGTGCATTTTTAATTTTAGAATATAATACACTATAACTTAAAAAAAAAAACATGTGATGCTCCAACACCCTCAATTCACACATTGGACAAAACTGGCGGCGGTTTTCTAGAAACAAAGGGAGAAATAAGACCTAGCTTGCAAACCAGTATTACACATCCACAGTTTAAGTATTAGCCCACTACAATTAAACTATAAGGTTGAGTGTTACTTGTCCCCCCCCCCCCCAAAAAAAAAATTTAAGGTTCTACATACCTAATCATTTAAAAAGACAATCTAAACTTTTAAATGTAAATGCTTGGCTTTAAAACACAGGTTAGTACAGATGCATCTATCCATATGTGACCTGTTTGAACAGTCGGAAGCACCTTTACTGGGAACTTTTTTGATGCTTGTTATTCCCTGCCCCCTCCTGGCAATTGGCCTACTGAATCCCCATCACCAAGGTTAGAACGTATGGTCAAGGCCATCACTTTGATAGCCACTGGGATGGTTCGAACGTTTTCTTATTTTTTTTTCCCTTGGCAAGACACAGGGGAGGGACATGCAATGGATTGATGCCAGAGGACATCACTTCATATCTGCAAGGGGCATTCTCTGTAAGAGCCCTGCCTCTCTCCTTGAAGTATGAATGATGATTTCTATGGTCTTGACCAGACTACCACCACCACACTATGTTCACCCATGTGTGCCCGGGTCTCTCCCCCCTCCCCAAGAGAGGCAACTTTTCTACTCTCTGCTTAGTTCCTCCAGTCCTGGGGCCACAAAATGAATCCCAGTCACCTGGGTCAGTTAGGACTCTACCCCTCTGTGACACACAAGCTGGTGCTGTGAACTTTACCAAACCAATAAGTTCAAGTTTCATTTACATTCAGATATGTGCCTGCAATGCTTTCATCTAGGCCCCAGTTATTCCAATTCTACCATATAATCAAGCATTAATGACTTCTAAAATATGCCACGGGACAGAACACTTTGTTACAAACTCCAACAAAATGTGACAACAGGTACTAATGATATTAAGCACCTCAGTAAAAGACAGTATCTTACCTTTCCATATGAAGATCTTTTTTGTTGCCGACAAGAACTGTGGGAACTCTGAAATGTAAAGATGATGTTTATTAATAATTCAACCCCAAGACAGTTAAACATGAAACAATACAAAAGGGCAGCAGCTAAGCTGACACATTGTGAACTAAAAGTATAGAAATAAACGCATCAAAGCATGAAACTACTCCAGACCAGCTTAAAAAATATCAATACTGCTGCTCTCCACCAGCTCATAAGGTATTTATTTAGTTGATTACTGGGTATGTCGGCTGGTTGTCAGCATATTTGTCTGCTCTGAGCCATGCACAATGAGAAGCACAAACAGAAAAAAAAACTATTAAAAAACACAACAATTTAACTACTTAATATAGTAGTCAGCAAAGGAATATTTTATTATTAACAAGAATATCTGAATGACATCATCAATCAACTCTGATTAACTTTAAAATATTCTGGCACAAAATATACATGCACGCACGTCTTCATATGGATAACTACCACTCTACCAGAGACTGGCACATGCTGGTCCTGCATCACAAAGCAAATGTACCGTTAACCCCACAATGTCAGGGGCTCACAAAATCATAAATCAAACACTGAAACTCTCTACTAGTGTGAATGCACAAAAGTACAGTTTTGTACCTACCATAAATGTAGATGTCTGATAGGTATGCATCTGCAGTCATTACATATGGGTTGTCCTGCCTCAGGCAGCCCTTCGGTCAGCTGGATTTCAAAGTCTGGGTCCAGCGTCGGCTGATGTCGCCCTCTCCCCGACGTCAGAGCGCCTGGGGTATAAAAGCGTCAGCCGACGCCATCTTCCTCAGTGTTTCTTGCCCTCAAAGGAAGGCTAAATTTGGAGAAATGCAATAAATTCCAAACATGCACAGAAATATATATATATATATATATATATATCTATATATATCTATATATATCTATATATATCTATATATATCTATATATATCTATATATATCTATATCTATATATATCTATATATATATATCTATCTCTATATCTCTATATCTCTATATCTCTATATCTATATCTATATCTATATCTATCTATATATATATATATATATATATATAAAAAACAAATACACCATAATAGATAACTCCAACTAGCTATGAGAGGGGAAAGTACCCAATAAATACCCAAGAGGGGAAGGAGGGAGGGTAAACCTGACTGCAGATGCATACCTATCGGACATCTACATTTATGGTAGGTACAAAACTGTACTATGTCCTTCAAGGATGCATCTGCAGTCATCACATATGGGTAGAATACCACAGCCAAACTGGGGGTGGAGGATCTATGTAAAGGATGGTGTAGCTAAAATGCCCTGCAGGACTGCTGTAGCAAAGCCTGCTCTGGATCTGGAATATAAAGGTAAATTGTAATGCTTGGAAAATGTATGCACGGAGCTCCATGTAGCAGCTTCTAAAATGTCCTTGGTAGCCACCCCTCTTGAGAAGGCTGTGGAGGTGGCTGTGGCTCTGGTGGAATGAGGTCTAATGTTAGCTGGCACAGTTTTTCCATGAAAGGAATAACAAAAACGTATGCAATTCCCTATCCATTTTGAAATTGTCTGTTTGGAAATTGCTTTTCCTTGTGCACCAGCAGCATATGCCACCAACAGCTGGTCAGTTTTTCTGTAGCTTTTAGTTCTGTCCAAGTAGTAGCGCAACTGTCTGTGTATGTCCAGGGTGTGCATTAGTTTCTCCTCTTTGTTTTGTGGATTTGGAAAGAAGGTAGGCAGGTGAATAGCTTGGTTTAATGAGACCCTGGATACCACCTTTGGCATAAATGAAGGATTGGTTCTCAATGAAACTCTGTCCTGGTGAAAATTAAGAAATGGCTGTACTGCCATGAGGGCCTGTAACTCAGATACTCTTCTTGCTGAGGTTATGGCCAGAAGGAAGGCGGTCTTCCAAGACAGGAACTGTAGTTCTGCAGATGCTGCTGGTTCAAAGGGAGGCAGAGTTAGTTTTTCCAACACGAAGTTAAGGTCCCAAGTAGGCACTGGAGGTTTCCTTGGAGGATTGATGTTTTTAATTCCTCTTAGAAACTGTCTTAGGAGAGGATGAGAAAAGACAGGTGGGTCAGTATTGTACTCTGCTGAAATTGCTGAAGCATGAATTTTAATGGAAGAGTAAGACAGGCCATTATGGAGCATTTCTGCCAAGTATTCCAGGATATGTGCTATGTTCATCACTGTCGCATCTAGGCCCTTTGTGGTGTTCCAAGTGTGAAATCTTTTCCATTTTGCTGAATATGCCTTTCTTGTGGAAGGCCTGCGAGCTTCCATGATGATATCCTTCACTCTCTTGGATAGCTTATCCTGAGGAGGAGTCAAGGTATTTTCCAGGCTGTTAGTTGCAAGGTTTTCAGGTTGGAATGCAGAGTTTTGTAATTGTGCTGTGTCAGGAGAAGTGGCCATTGAGGAAGAGGCCATGGTTTTGTGCGTGACATGCTCTTTAACAGTGGGTACCAGTGCTGTCTTGGCCGGTCCGGAGCTATCAGAATCACTTTTGGCTGCTCTGTCCTGATCTTCAGTAAGACCTTGGTCATTAATGGAAGAGGTGGAAATGCATACACTGTTAGAGTTCTCCAGCTGAAAGATAGGGCGTCCACTTTCCATGCTTGTGGGTGGTATGTCCTTGAGCAGAATTTCTTCAGCTGATGATTGTGGGGGGAGGCAAAAAGATCTATGTCTGGCCTTCCCCATGATTGTGTTATCTGTAGGAAGATGTCTGGGTGCAGCATCCATTCGTATGCATCCATGATATTTCTGCTTAAGCTGTCCGCCAGTATACTGTCTTTTCCTGGCACAAACTGAGATTGCAGCTCTATATTGAGTTTCAAGGAAAGTTCCCATAGATTCATTGCCAGTCTGCAAAGAGGATAGGAATGGGTGCCTCCTTGCTTGTTTATGTACCACATAACTGTGGTGTTGTCTGTCCTTATTAGCAGGTGGCCTTGATGCAGAAAGAGTTTGAAGGCCTCGATTGCATGTATCACTGCCAGCATTTCCTTTTGGTTTATGTGCATGCATAGCTCCTTTTGTGACCATAGTCCTTGAATACATCTGCCCTCCATGTGTGCTCCCCAACTGTGGTCTGAAGCGTCCATTGTAATGGTTTGGCTGGCTATTGGTTTGCTGAAGGGCAGACCCCTGTTTGACTGGCTTGCTTGAGCCCACCACAGAAATTCCTTTTGGAGGCATGGAATGAGTGGGATCAAAGTTTCTAAGCTGTGACTGTGCTGAGTCCATAAACTCCTTAGGTACCATTGTAGTTTCCTCATATGCAGCCTTGCTTGTGGAATCAGAAGAATGCAAGATGCCATATAACCCAGGGCCTGCAGGATTTTCCTTGCAGTTAGCTGAGTTTGTCTTGTCAGATTCTTGAAGTAATCCGGTAGTTGTCTTTGTTTTTCTTCTGCGAGAAAAGCCACTTGGGTGGTTGTGTCTAGATCCGCACCCAGAAAAGTTATTCTTTGGGATGGAACAAGTCTTGATTTGTGAATGTTGACTGTATATCCCAAGGCCTGCAGTAGGGGGATGGCATAATTCAAGTCCTTTACCACAGTTTGTTGGCTGTCTACTTGTATAAGGCAGTCGTCCAGATATGGGTATATTTGAATCCCCTGAAGTCTGCAGTGTGCAATTACTGATGCCAGGCATTTCGTGAATACTCTGGGCGCAGCAGATAAGCCAAAGGGCAATGCTGAGAATTGATAATGCTCTGAACCTGCAAGAAATCTGAGGTGTCTTCTGCAACGTTGTCTGATAGGGACATGCAGGTATGCCTCCTTGAGGTCTAGAGTCACCAGCCAAGACCCCTTGCCCAGCATGGGAAGGAGTTGCTGTAGAGTCAGCATTTTGAATTTTGGCACAATGAGATAAGTATTCAGTGCGGACAAGTCGAGAATAGGCCTCCACTGATTTCCTTTTCTTGGAACAAGGAATAGTCTGGAGTAAAATCCTTGGCCTTGTTCTGAAAGAGGAACCTTTTCTATAGCTTTCATTTGCATTAAGTTGGAGATTTGTTTCAAAGCCTCTGCCCTTTGATTTGGTGGCAGGTCTGGCATGCCTTTTCTTTTTGGCAATGTGTGAAAATGGAACCTGTATCCTTTGTCTATTATTTGCAGTATCCATTTGTCTCTTGTAATACTGTGCCAATTTTCTGAGAATAAGGAAAGCTTTCCGCCCAAAGGTGCTTCTAATTGAGCCCTGGTTGGAGTCAAAGCAAAGTCATTGAGTCTGTCCTTGTGCAGCAGTTGTAGATCCTGCACTACCTCTCTGGTTGGGAGGCTGCCACCGACGTCCTCTGTAGGAGCCTCTAGCTTGCCCTCTACCTCTGGCACGCCTGTTCTTGCCTCTCTGAAATCTTTCTGTGTCCGGAAAGGACCAATTCTTGGTAGGCCAATTTCTGCTGAATCTTGGTGGTTGGACTTGTAGAAAATCTTTGACTGTTTGTACAGATTTTGCCTTTTCCTCAAATTTCTTTAAGACCTCATGAGCAGTGGAGCCAAATATCTTTTGCTTTTCCAGTGGAGCATCCAGAAGCTTAGCTTTAACATGGTCTGGCAGAGATTGTTCCTTCAGCCAAGCATGCCTACGTATGGACTGCACCTGTCATAGCTGACCTACATGAAGCTTCCAATGCATCATAACCACACTGTAAGAAATGGTTGCTAACCTGCTGGGAGTTATGTACCAGATCCTGAAGTGATTTGCGATCTAGGGGTTCAGGTGAAGACAGTTTCTTATGCAATTCATCTAACAAATACTCTTGGTACTGTATCATATGAAACTGACAATTTAATGCCCTCATAGAAAGAGAAGCAGAAGTATACACTTTTTTACCCCATCTCTCTAAAGCCCTGGACTCCCTTTCAGAGGGGAGTGGATTTTTAGTAGTGGCAGCTGCAACCCCTTTAGGGCCCTGGGAAATAGTTTCTGGATCAGCAGAGTGGGCCTTGTAAAGAAAAAGATGCGAGTCCGGGGCCCTGTAGTACCTATCGGGTTTGGCAGGGGCTGGAGGAAGAGTGTCAGGGGTTATGCTAGACTCAGAGTACACATCATCAATGACAGTCAAAACAGGAGTAGCCAAAGGTCTATGCTGAGGTAAATGCAGAAAAGTTCTTAATCTTTTCCTGGAATCGGAGAATTCCTGGCCCTGCCATTTGAAATGCTCTCTCATAGTGTGAAGGGTCTCCCCGAAGGATAGTTCTTCAGGAGGGGAGGCCGAGGGGATTGATTCCTCTGCATCAGAATCCTCGTAGGCCGAAAAAGCCTCCTCCTGGTAGTCCGAGAGAGCAGAGCCATCAGAGGCCTCTGAGGAGTGGGGATCAGAGGGCTCAACCCTGGGCCTTTTGTCTAGAGGGGGTTGAGAGCCCCTGTCCGGATGGGGTTGAGAGCCCCTAATTAAGGAGATAAGGTCCTCTGCTAAAGTTAGAATCTGTGAACTGGTAGAGGGTCCCTGAGGAATAACCCTGGGAGGCATAGCTTTTGTATGTTTAGCAGCTTTAGCCCTGGTGAAAGCCTTTATGGACATGGATGCAGGAGGCCTAGCTGCACCACGTGCTGGTGTAGTTTTGTCTAGAGGAATGGTGTCGGAAGTTTCCAAGACACCAGTTTCTGAAGGAAATTCAATAACAGACTCAGCAGGGGCCTCCGGGGCCGAGGTTGTCGGTTGAGCGGTTTCGGGGGTCGGAAGTACCAAGGACTCTGTTTCAGCCGAGACAGAGACACTCGCGGTAGGCCTGGCCGTGGTTTCAGCCGAAACTGCGGCCCGCGTGTGTCGGTCCTTGTCCTTCCGTTTCTTTGTTAAATGTGAAGTTGGAGTCTCCGACGGCATATTGTATGAAAAACTAGCCCCAAAAAATTCCTCTGCAAACTCCGCCCGATGTCTAAGAGTGCGTCGGTTGAAGGAAGCACAGGCTGAACAGGCAGAGACATCGTGGTCTGGGCCTAGGCAGGGGAGGCAGTAAGAGTGGAAATCCTTATGAGGTATTTGTTTCCCACAAGTTAAGCAATTATTAACTTTATCTGACATCAGCTGAGGCAAGAAAGAGTCCCCAACGGGGTACTTAGCTTTTGAAGTCTTCGGTAGCTGAATTACAGGAGCTGGCCAACCGGTACTTGCGAACTGATTCTGCTTCGGGCACCACGCGGCAAGAAAGACTGAGGAAGATGGCGTCGGCTGACGCTTTTATACCCCAGGCGCTCTGACGTCGGGGAGAGGGCGACATCAGCCGACGCTGGACCCAGACTTTGGAATCCGGCCTACCGAAGGGCTGCCCGAGGCAGGACAACCCATATGTGATGACTGCAGATGCATCCTTGAAGGACGTCCAGAGGGTTTTGCAGGGGTAAAGTTCTATACACTTATGTAAGTATATATATGTGTGTGTGTCTAAGTCATTATTGTGCACACACACACATTCATATGTATGCACGTGTGTGCAATATACACAAATGTGTGCGCAATTATGTATGTATAGGACACAGAAAAGTACAGTTGTGTACACTTACCATAAATGTAGATGGTCGAGTGTATTCACTGTTGCAGTCATTACATTAGGGTAATCTGCTGGCAGCTTGCCCTCAGTCGGCCTGAATAACAAAGTCTTGGGTCCTGCGTCGGTTGCCGTCTCTTCTTCCATGACGTCAGGTGGTCAGGGGTATAAAACATGCAGCCGATGCCATTTTATTCAGTTTTTCTTGCCCCAGACGTCAGGTGCCCACCAACCGGGAAGCAAAATATATATATATATATATATATATATATATATATACATATACACATACATATACATATATATATATAGAGATATAGATATATAAACAGTAAATATATAAATGCATTTTTAGAAACAAACTTTACCTTCAACTAAAAGCCAATACATCACAAAGGCTTCTGAGTATAGTGAAAGAAAGAAAAGGTATAGAATGGGGGATGATGGGTGGGTAACCCGGACTGCAACAGTGAATACACTCGAACATCTACATTTATGGTAAGTGTTCACAACTGTACTATGTTCTTCATGTTTCATAGTTGCAGTCATTACATTTGGATAGAATCCCAAAGCTATGGATGGGAGGATGAAACTAAACAGCATTAGGAGCGGCTAAAAGGCCCTGCAGGACTGCAGTGGCAAAGCCTGCCCTGGATTTGGAGAAGAGAGGTAAATGATAATGCTTCGTAAAGGTATGAGCAGAGCTCCAAGTAGCAGCTTCTAGAATATCTTTGGTTGGGACCCCTCTGAGAAAAGCTGCTGAAGTAGAGGCAGCCCTGGTGGAATGTGATCTGATCCCCTTGGGCACAGGTTTACCATGGTGTAAATAGCAGAAACGAATGCAGTGGCTTATCCATTTAGAAATAGTCTGCTTTGATATAGCCTTCCCCACTGATCCTGCAGCAAATGCTACCAGTAGTTGCTCAGACGTTCTTAGAGATTTGGTCCTGTTTAAGTAGAATCTTAATTGTCTGTGTACATCCAATGAATGCAGAATCCGCTCCCCCCTGTTCTGCGGATTTGGGTAAAATGTTGGCAGGTGAATGGTCTGGTTAAGAGCCACACTGGATACCACCTTAGGCATAAAAGAAAGATTGGTCCTGAAAGACACCCTGTCGCGGTAAAATGTAACGAAAGTCTCTACTGCCATGAGAGCCTGTAGTTCTGAAACCCTTCTTGCTGAAGTGACTGATAAAAGAAAAGCTGTTTTCCAAGACAGAAATTTTATATCTGCAGTAGCTGCTGGTTCAAAAGGAGGCAGGGTGAGTTTTTCCAGTACAAAATTGAGGTCCCATGCAGGAGTTGGTGCTCTTCTGGGAGGCCTTAAATGTTTGGCTCCCCTAAGATACTGTTTAAGCAGTGGATGAGAAAAGAGGGGAGGTTCTGTGTTGTAATGAGCCGAGATGGCAGAAGCATGGATTTTTATTGAAGAAAAAGATAGGCCCTTGTCAAGCATCTCAGTTAAATACTGCAAAATCTGAGGAATATTGGGCTTTGCTGTGTCTATTCCTTGTGCTTGGTTCCAAGCACAAAATCTCTTCCATTTACCAGCATAAGATTTTCTAGTACTAGGCCTTCTGTTTTCCAAAATAACATCCATCACAGATTTACTGAGAGGTGTGGTTTGAATACTTAGTGAATTAGCCATGCTGCAAGATTCAGAGTTTGGAGCAGTGTGTGCAGAATTTGACAGTTCTGCTGAGACGGCAGATGAGGTATTTGAGGCAAGTACCATGGAGGAAGATGTGACATGTTCCTTAGAAGCAGGTACCAGTGCTGGCGAGGCCAGTCCGGAGATTAGGATCATTTTTGTTTTTTTTCCTGTCTGACTTTTAGTAAGACCTTGGAGAGAAGAGGCAGAGGGGGAAAGGCATAGACTGATGGGTTTTTCCAGCTGAAGGCTAGAGCATCTACTTTCCATGCTTTTTTTGTGATGAGCTCTTGTGCAGAATTTGTCCAACTGATAACTTTGGGGAGAGGCGAATATATCTATGTCTGGTCTCCCCCATTTCTGTGTTAAGATGCTGAAGATTTGTGGATACAGATTCCATTCATGCGGGTCCATAAGATTTCTGCTTAGGTCGTCTGCCAGAGTATTTTGCTTTCCTGGCAGGAGTTAAGCTTGGAAATATATTTGGTAAGTCAAGGCTGTGTTCCACAAAGCCATGGCTAGTCTGCAAAGGGGGTAGGAATGTGTACCCCCCTGCTTGTTTATGTACCACATAACTGTGGTGTTGTCCAGCTTTAACAGTAGTTGTCCTGGATGAAGTAAGTCCTTGAAGGTTGTCAGAGCACTTCTTTCTGGTTGATATGCAGATGCATTTGGTTTGGGCTCCATTTGCCCTGAATGCATCTCCCTGCCAGGTGGGCCCCCCAAGCATAGTCTTATGCATCTGGAATTAGGGTTTGGGTGGCAGGGGGTAGAGTGAATGACAGTCCCTTATTTTGGTGACATGTCTCTGCCCACCAAAGAAACTCCTGTTGTAGGCACGGAATGAAAGGAATCATTGTTTTCAGGCTGTGACAATGTTGACTCCATAAACTTTTTAGGTACCACTGAAGTTTCCTCATATGCAGTCTCGCATATGGAATTAGTAGAATGCAGGATGCCATGAACCCCAAAGCCTGAAGAATTTGTCTTGCAGATAACTGGGATCATGTTGCCATTTGTTTGAAGTATGTTGTCAGTTGCCTTTGTTTGTCTGGCGTGAGGTAAGCCATCTGGGCAGTTGTATTCAAGCTTGCACCCAGGAATGTAATTATTTGAGAGGGTACCAGTTATTTCTTTTTGTTTATGGGTGTACCCTAGGCAAGCTAGAAGCCTTTTTACAAACGCCAGATGTTGAAGAAGAATGTCCTTGTCCTCTGCTTGAATGAGACAATCGTCCAGATAAGGATACATTTGAATGCTTCTTTGTCTGCAGAATGCAATTACTGTTGCCAGGCACTTTGTAAAGACCCTGGGTGCAGTAGATAAGCTAAAGGGCAGTGCAGAGAATTGGTAATGCATAAAACCAGCTTTGAAGCGGAGGTATCTTCTGCATGACTCCCTTATTGGGATATGCAGGTATGCCTCTTAAGTCTAGAGTTACTAACCAAGCATTCTTGCCTAGCATAGGTAGTAGCTGTTGTAAAGTCAACATTTCGAATTTTGGAATGTCCAGGAATGTGTTCAGAATCGATAAGTCCAGTACTGGGCACCATGAATTGACTTTTTTAGGTACCAGGAAAAGTCTTGAATAAAAACCTTGTCCTTTTTCCTTTTCTGGTACCGGGTGAATAGCCCTCATATCCATGAGGGACATGACTTGTTTCTGGGCCTCTGCCCACTGATTTTGTGGCAGATCCGGCCATCTGTTTGGAATTGGCAAAGTATGGAAATTAAATCTGTACCCCTGGGATACTATGTTTAATACCCACTTATCCTGGGTAATTAACTGCCAATTTTGAGCATGAAGTGCTAGTTTTCCCCCCAAGGGGGCTGCCAAAAGATAAGTGCTTGGTGATGGTAGAGGAAAGTCATTGAGACTGCTTACTGTAGGGTTGTGCTTCGTTTCCTCCAGATTTAAAGGTGGAGGCACCCCATTGCTATGACTTGTAAGAACCCTGTCATTGATATCTGGAGCCTTTTGAGCGCCTGGACTTGCCCTAATTGGCTCTGTTGGACACAGGAAAGGACCAATTTTTAGTAGGCCAGTGCCTACTGAACCTGGGTGGCTACACTTGCAAGAAATCTTTTACAGTTTACATAGATTTAGCTTTGTCTTCCATTTTCTTTAAAACCTCTTCTGCCTTATTACCAGAGTATCATGCTGTAAAGGGGCATCCACCAATTTAGCTTTAACATGATCAGGCAGATTTTGCTCCTTGAGCCAGGCATGCCTTCTAATCACAGATCCAGTAACGGCGGCCCTATAAGAGGCCCCACCAAGGAATCAAAACCACATTGCAAAGTATGCTTTCCAACCTGTTCTGCTGAATGCAATAAATCCTGTTAACTCTATTTTCCACACAATCAGAAATCAACATAATTTTCTGTTTCAGTAAGCATCATAACATGCTGTTGATATTTAAGCATATGAAACTGGCAGTTTAAAGCCCTGATTGCCAAGGTTGCAAATGTATAAACCTTCTTACCCCATCTATCCAGCGCCCTGGAATCTCTATCAGAAGGGGTAGGATTTTTTGGTTGTAGAAGCCTTTATACCCTTGGGACCCTGAGAGAGAGTCTCAGGATCAGCAGCAGGATTTCTGAAAAGAAATTTGTGGGAGTCAGGAACCCTGTAATATCCGTCTGGCTTACTAGGAGCCGGAGGCAGGGAATCAGGAGCCATGCTCGATTCAGAGAACACATCATCAATAATGTCTAATACAGGAGGTATTGCCAAAGGCCTATGCTGAGGAAGAAGGAAATCCCTAAGCCTCTTTTTTGATTCAGAGAAGTCCTGACTCTCCCAGTGAAACTGTTCCCTTTAAGTATGCAAAGTCTCTCCAAAAGAGTAATCCTCAGGAGGAGATGCAGATGGGATGGATTCCTCTGCATCAGAATCCTCATAGGGTGGAATAGAAAATTCCTGATCAGAAGAGGAATCAGAAGAAATGGAAACCTGATCTGAAAATTCATAACCAGTGCCTTGCCCAGGCCTCTTAGCAGGGGGGGGGGGTGTTGGGAACCCCTGATCAAGGTAACTAAATCCCCAGCCATTTTGATAAACTGTTGTTTAGGCATAGGGGGCTGAGCACATGGCTCATGCATCAATTTTTTAGACATAGAAGTCGTTTTTGACCTTGTATTTGTTGCTGGCGTCAGTTTAATATAAAAATGTTGAGGTCTGAAAACACCGTCAGAAGCCGCTGCCTGCTCAGCGGCTCCTGACCCATCTAAGGGAGAGGCATGCACGGGTTCAATACTCTGAGAATCTCGTGGCATACCAGACTCCGAATGGGTCTCGGTACAGGCCTGTGACTCAAAAGTAGCGGGTATCAGGGGCTGTGATAGCACCTCACTGACTACCGGTGACTGGCTTAGGAGAAGCTTCGTCGTTGGTTTTGGACCTTGACAGTCTGTCTCTGTCTTTTTCTTTGCGTTTTTTCTGAACTCCGGTAGTCGGATTGCTAACAGACAATATTTCAGGATAGTTAAATCTTGAACCAAAATATTTACAAGCAAAAATATGCAGACGCTTAATAGTGTGTTGGTTAAATTTGGCACAAAACTGACAGCAAGGCACGTTGTGATCAGGGCCTAGGCAAGGAATACAGTACAAATGAAAATTCTTATGAGGTATTTGCTTCCCACAAGTAATGCAATTATTAACTTTTACTGACATCGGTAAGCCCAACGGGGGTACTTAGCTTTAGTTTGAAGACTTCGGTTCTGAAACTTGAATACGAAAATTTCGGGAGTCGGCCGGCCAGCACTTGCGAACTGCTTCTGCATCGGGCACCACACGGCAAGAAAGACTGAATAAAATGGTGTCGGCTGCATGTTTTATACCCCTGACGACCTGACGTCATGGAAGAGGAGACAGCAACCGATGCAGGACCCAAGACTTTGTTATTCAGGCCGACTGAGGGCAAGCTTCCAGCAGATTACCCTAATGTAATGACTGCAACAGTGAAACACGAAGATCATCATATATATACATTGTCGCTTCACAGCAAGAGATTCCCTGGTTCAATTCTCAGCCGAGGAACCTTCTGTGTGGAGTCTACATATTCTCCCTGTGTTCACATGGATTTCCTCCAAGTGCTCAGGTTCCTTCTACATTTCAAAGATGTGGTAGGTCGACTGGACAATGTGAACTGCTACAGCTGTGAGTGTGAGGTATGGAAGAACAGCTGTAGCAGGGCTGACCACCCAATAACGTGAACCTTGGCTCTAGACATTTATTACTGTAAGTGACACCCCAACCCCCCATGTGCAAAAATGGGAAAGGGGTTGTGGATGGATGGATACACAAATATGTGCATATATATTTAACACACACACACATTTGTGCATACAGTCGAACATTTCTTGCTATAGTGTGACAACCTGAAACAAACTTTTATTGGAGATAAAAACAAACAATCACTACTTCCATACAAATTGTAAACAAGGTGTAGACCAAGATAACTGCTCAGGTTATCTCTGCTAGGTAATGTGAAGTGAATGATCTTATTTAATGGATTTCTGAGAAACATGGAGGATTGTTTCAGCAAGCCTGTGGGAGTCTGAAAAAGTACAGTTTTGTACACTTACCATAAATGTAGCTGTTCGAGTGTAGTCACTGTTGCAGTCATTACATTTGGGGTAATCCGCTGGCAGGTTGCCCTCAGTCGGCCTGAATTCCAAAGTCTTGTGTCCTGCGTCGGTTGCTGTCTTCTCTTCCATGACGTCAGGCCGTCAGGGGTATAAAACATGCAGTTGACGCAGTTTTCTTTAGTTTTTCTTGCCTCCAATGTCAGGTGCCATCAAAAAGATAGCAAAATTATACAAATATCTATCTATACATGCATCAATATAAACTTAACCTTCATCCACAAGCAAATACACCCCATAGGTTGTACAGGATAGAGAAGGAAAGATAAATTTCAGAAAGACAGGAGGATGGAGGATAACCTGGACTGCAACAGTGAATACACTCCAACATCTACATTTATGGTAACTGTACACAACTGTACTATGTTCTTCGTGTTTCACTGTTGCTGTCATTACATTTGGGTAGAATCCTAAAGCTATGGTTGGGAGGCTGGAGCTAAACAGCATTAGGTGTGGCAATAAGGCCCTGTAGCACTGCAGTGGCAAAGCCTGCCTTGGACTTAGAGTGGAGAGGCAAATGGTAATGCTTTGTAAAGGTGTGAACAGAACTCCAAGTAGCAGCCTCTAAAATATCTTTGGTTGGTACTCCTCTGAAAAACGCTGCTGAAGTAGCTGCAGCTCTGGTGGAATGAGACCTAATGTCCTTGGGCACAGGTTTACCATGGTGTAAGAAGCAGAAACGGATGCAGTAGCTTATCCACTTTGAAAGTGGATGCTTTGAAATAGCCTTTCATTTTGATCCTACAGCATATGACACTAGTAATTGCTCAGTCTTTCTTAGAGCCTTAGTCCTGCTCAAGTAGAATCTTAGCTGTCTGTGTACGTCCAAGGAATGCAGAATTCTCTCCCCCTTGTTCTGCGGATTTGGATAGAAAGTTGGCAGATGAATTGTTTGATTAAGTGCCACAATGGACACCACCTTAGGTATAAAACTAGGATTTGTCCTCAGAGACACCCTGTCTGGGTAAAATAAGATAAAAGGCTCTACAGCCATGAGGGCCTGTAGCTCTGAAACTCTTCTTGCTGAAGTAATAGCTAGCAGCAGAGCTGTTTTCCATAAGAACTTCAGATCAGCGGTAGCAGCTGGTTCAAATGGAGGCAGGGTGAGCTTTTCCAACACATAATTGAGGTCCCATGCAGGTAATGGTGATCTTCTAGAAGGCCTTAAATTTTTGGCTCCTCTAAGATACTGCTTTAGTAAAGGATGAGACAAGATTGGTGGCTCTGTATTGTAATGAGCCGAAATGGCAGATGCGTAGATTTTGAATGATGAGAAAGATAGGCCTTTGTCAAGCATCTCAGTTAAGTATTGTAATATCTGAGGAATATTTGGTTCCGCTGTATCAGTTTCTTGTGTTTGATTCTAAGCACAGAATCTCTTCCATTTGTCAGCATAAGATTTTCTAGTACTAGGCTTCTGGCTTCCAGAATGACATCCATCACAGCTTTCCTGAGAGGTGTTGTTTGGATGACTACATGATTAGCCATGCTGCCAGTTTCAGAGTCTGTAATTGATTGTGCAGGATCTGATTGTTTTGCTGGGACAGTAGTTGTGGCCTCGGAGTCAAGGTCCAAGCTGGGTATTGAGACAAGTTCCTTAGGACTGGGTACCAGTATTGGCGGGGCCAGTCCTGGGCAATTAATATCATCTTTGGCTTCTCTTGTTTTAGGAGGACCTTGGGTAGAAGAGGCAGAGGAGGAAAGGCGTAAACAAATAGGTTTTTCCAACTGAAGGACAGGGCGTCCACTTTCCATGCTTGTCTGTGATAAGTCCTTGTGCAAAATCTTTTCAACTGATAATTTTGAGGAAAAGCAAATAGGTCTATGTCTGGGCTCCCCCATTTCTCTGTTATCATGCTGAAGACTTGTGGATTTAGTTTCCACTCGTGAGGATCCATAAGGTTTCTGCTTAAATCGACTGCCAAAGTGTTTTGTTTTCCTGGCAGGAATTGAGCTTGAAGATGTATTTGGTAGGTCAAAGCCGTGTCCCACAGTGCCATGGTTAATCTGCAAAGGGGGTATGAGTGTGTGCCCCCTCTTATGTACCACATGACTGTGGTGTTGTCCGCCTTTATCAGTAGTTGTCCTGGATGAAGCAAGTCCTTGAAGGCTGTTAGGGCATTTTGAACAGCTAGCATCTCTTTCTGGTTGATATGTAGATGCATTTGCTTTGGTGCCCATAAGCCCTGTATGCATCTTCCTGCCATGTGGGCCCCCCAGGCATAATCTGATGAGTCTGTTAAGGTTTGGCTGGCAGGGGGTAGAGTGAAGGGCTGTCCCATGTTTTGGTGACAGGCCTTTGCCCACCATAGAAACTCTTGTTGCAGGAAGGTAATGACAGGGATCATCTTTTCCAGGCTGTGACAATGTTGACTCCATAAACTTTTTAGGTACAATTGAAGTTTCATCATATGCAGTCTTGCATATGGAATTAGTAAGATGCAGGATGCCATGAAGCCTAGAGCCTGCATAATTTGTCTTGCAGAAGACTGGGTCTTTGTTGCCATCAGTCTGAAATAAGTAGTCAGTTGCCTTTGCTTGTCTGGCGTGAGGTAAGCCATCTGGGCAATTGTCTCTAAGCTTGCACCCAGGAATGTTATCTTTTGAGAGGGTACCAGTTGTGATTTCTTTTCGTTTATTGTGTACCCTAGGCATGTTAGAAGCCCTCTCACAAACGCCAGGTGTCGAAGAAGAGTGTCCTTGTTCTCTGCTTGAATGAGACAATCGTCCAAGTAAGGATATATTTGTATACTTCTTTGTCTGCAAAATGCAATTACTGGTGCCAGGCACTTTGTAAAGACCCTGGGTGCAGTAGATAAGCCAAAGGGCAGTGCAGAGAATTGGTAATGCATTAAGCCAGCCTTGAATCTGAGGTATCTTCTGCACGATTGTCTTATTGGGACATGCAGGTATGCCTCTTTTAGGTCTCAAGTCACCAGCCAAGCATTCTTGCCCAGCATGGGCAGAAGCTGCTGCAAAGTCAGTATTTTGAATTTTGGAATGTCCAGGTATGTGTTCAAAATCGATAAATCCAGTATTGGCCACCAGGCCTTGTCCTTTCTGGGTATCAAGAACAGTCTTGAGTAAAAACCTTGTCCTTTTTCCTGTTCTGGTACGGCCTGAATGGCCCCCATACCCATGAGGGACGTAACCTGTTTCTGTGCCTCTGCCCATTGATTTTTTGGCAGATCTGGCCAACCATTTGCCATTGGCAGTGTGTGGAAATGGAATCTGTATCCCTGTGATACGATGTTTAGTACCCACTTGTCCTGGGTTATTAACTGCCAATTTTGAGCAATAAGTGCTAATTTTCCCCCTATGGGTGCTGCCAAAAGATAAGTGCTTGGTGTAGGCAGAGGGAAGTCATTGGGATTGCTTTCTGTAGGTTTGCGCTTCATCTCCTCCAGATTTGGAGGTGGAAGCACCCCATTGCTTTGACCTGTATGAATCTTGCACCTGATATCTGGAACCCTTAGTGCACCTGGATTTGCCCCTTTGAGCTCTGTCTGACACAGGAAAGGACCAATCTTTAACAGTTTGCATAGACTTAGCTTTGTCTTCCATTTTCTTTAGAACCTCTTCTGCCTTAATACCAAAATGAGATTCATGCTGCAAAGGTGCAACTAGCAATTTAGCTTCAACATGATCAGGTAAATTTTGTTCCTTTAACCAGGCATGCCTCCTAATCACAGATCCAGTAACTGCAGCCCTGCAGGAGGCCTCTGAATAATCAAAACCACATTGCAAAGTATGCTTTCCAACTTGCTCGGCTGCATGCAATAATTCCTGCAATTCTTTATTTTCTGCACATTCTGAAATTAGCAGCATTTTCTGTTTCAGCTTTCCCATAACATCTTGCTGGTACTTAATCATATGACATGGACAGTTTAAGGCCCCCATTGCCAAGGTTGCAGATGTATAAACCTTTTTTCCCCATCTGTCTAGTGCTCTTGAATCTCTGTCAGTGGGTGTAGGATTTTTTGCTGTTGAGGCCTTAACTCCCTTTGGACCCTGTGAAATAGTTTCAGGATCAGCAGCAGGGTTTCTAAATAAAAATGTATGCGAGTCAGGTATCCTGTAGTATCTGTCAGGCTTAGCGGGAGCTGGAGGTAAGGAGTCAGGGGTCAAGCTTGACTCTGAAAACACATCATCCACAATGTCTAAAACAGGGGGGATGGCTAAAGGTTTGCACTGAGGGAGAAGGAAATCTCCGAGCCTCTTTTTTGATTCTGAGAAATCTTGACTCTCCCAGTGAAAATGCTCCCTCAAAGTATGCAAGGTTTCTCTAAATGAATGATCCTCAGGAGGAGATGCAGAAGGAATAGACTTCCTCAGCATCAGAATCCTCATAGGGAGATATAGACCATTCCTGATCAGAAGAGCAAACAGAAGAAATAGAAACCTGATCTGAAGATTCATAATCAGTGTCTTGCCTGGGACGCTTATCTGGAGGGGGATGGGAACCCCTGATCAAGGTAATAAGGTCTTCAGCCATTTTGATAATCTGTTTTTTAGGCATAGGAGGCCTGGGCACGTGGCTCATGCGTCGTTTTTTTAGTTTTAGAAGTTGCTTTTATCTTTGGTTCTGCAGCTGTCGACAGTTTGATATACAAATGATGAGGTCTGAATACACCATCAGAAGCCGGTGCCTGCTCAGCGGCTCTGGACCCATCCGAGGGAGATACATCTGTCGGTCCAACACCTTGAGTATCTTGCGGCATGGGTGTCAGTAGAGGCCTGCAACTCGAAGGTAGCGGGTATCAGGGGCTGCAAAAGTGCCTCACTGAGTACCGGCGACTGGCTTAGGAGAAGCTTCGTCGGTTTTGGATCTCGACTGCCTTTCTCTGTCCTGTTCCTTGCGTTTTTTATGTACTCCGGTCGTCGGATTGCTATCTGACATTTCTGGGTAGTTAAATCTGTTTCCAAAATACTTTGATGCAAAAATATACCAACGCTTAATAGCGCGCTGGTTAAATCTAGCACAAAACAGACAACCAGGCACGTTGTGATCAGGGCCTAGGCAAGGAATACAGTATAAATGGAAATCCTTATGAGGTATTTGCTTCCCACAAGTAATACAATTATTAACTTTTTCTGACATCAGTAAAAAGCAAGAAAAAAGTTTCCCCAATGGGGTACTTAGCTTTAGTGAAGACTTCGGTTCTGAAACAAACTCAATTTTTCAGTAGTCACCGACCGGCACTTGCGAAAATGCTTCTCCTTCGGGCACCACGCGGCAAGAAAGACTAAAGAAAATGGCATTGGCTGCATGTTTTATACCCCTGACGACCTGACATCATGGAAGAGAAGACAGCAACCGACGCAGGACCCAAGACTTTTTAATTCAGACCGACTGAGGGGAACCTGCCAGCAGATTAGCCCAAATGTAATGACTGCAACAGTGAAACACGAAGAACATCACTAACTGCAGATTTTTTGGGGTTTATGGTGAAGCTTGTTACCGAAGATCCAAAAACATACGAAGAAATTCTACTTGCAGATTTTCTTGTGGATTAGGAAAAAGTTATCAGAGTTCAACATCTGGATATTATTCCTGTAACAATTAAGGTTTTAAGATCAATTAGAAAGTTGTGAAAAAGGAATGAAACTACATTCCACTTCCACTTTATTGAGACGCTTGGTGGTTTGTGGCTGTTCTAGTTGTATTTTCACACACAACTTTAAGCAAATATAAGACACTGAAAACAAAGCACTATAATACTTGATGTGCCTGCCCTTCCTGCTGTGAAGGGCATGACAATGTTGGAAAAGAAAAAAAGTACAGTAGTGTAAACTTACCATAAATGTAGATGTTTGAGTGTATTCACTGTTGCAGTCATCACATTTGGGTTATCTGCCTGCAGGTAGCCCTCAGCCGGACTGAATACCAGAGTCTTCGGATATCTGCGTCGGATGCTGTCTCTTCTTCCATGACGTCAGGTCGTCAGGGGTACAAAATGTGCAGCTGACGCCATTACATCAGTTTTTCTTGCCCCAGATATCAGGTGCCCCCACAACAGGAATAAATCATATGGTATGGTAAACCCCCATCAAAAAGCAAATAAACCAGAAAAAATAAATATACCAAACAAGAAGGAAAGGTAGAACCAAGAGAAGTCAGGGGGCTGGAGGGAGGGTAAAATACTTTTGTGTACACTTACCATAAATGTAGATGTTCGAGTGTATTCACTTTTGCAGTCAGTACATTTGGGTTATCTGCTTGCAGGTAGCCCTCAGTCGGCCTGATTAACAAAGTCTTGGGTCCTACATTGGTTGCAGTCTCTTCTTCCATGATGTCAGGTCGTCAGGGGATCTAAAACATGCAGCCGACGTCATTACATCAGTTTTTCTTGCCCCAGATGTCAGGTGCCCCCCAATGGGAAGCAAATAAATATATAAATATACAAGGTTATACCTCAAACAAAAAAGCAAATACACCAAAAAGCTTTTAAGCATTGAAAAGGAGAGAAGAGGTATAGCCAAACAAAGTCTGGGGGATGGAGGGAGGGTAACGGAATACACTTGAACATCTACATTTATGTTAAGTGTACACAATTGTACTATGTTCTTCGTGTTTCACTGTTGCAGCCATTACATTTGGGTAGATTCCCAAAGTTAAGGATGGGAGGAGGAATTTAGATAGCAATTAGGACCAGCTATAAGACCCTGCAAAACTGCAGTGGCAAAGCCATCTTTGGATTTAGAGAAAATTGGCAACTGGTAATGCCTGGTGAAAGTATGTACAGAACTCCACGTAGCAGCTTCTAGGATTTCCCTGGTAGGTACGCCTCTGAGAAAAGCTGTAGAGGTAGATGCAGCCCAGGCTGAGTGGGATCTGATCCTCTGTGGGATAGGTTTTCCATGGTGCTTACAGCAGAAGTGAGTGCAATGGCCTATCCATTTGGAGATAGCTCGCTTTGAAATAGCCTTCCCCCTCTGTCACTGCAGCAAATGCCACCAGCAGTTGTTCAGATTTCCTTTGAGGTTTAGACTTGCCCAAGTAGAATCTAAGTTGTCTGTGCACATCTAAGGAATGCAGTATCAGTTTCCCTTTGTTCTGTGGATTAGGAAAAAAGGTAGGCAAATGAATGGACTGATTAAAGGCCAGACTAGATACCACCTTCGGCATGAAAGAGGGACACCCTCAATGTCCTGAGGGACACCCTGTCCGCATGAAAGATGACTTAAGCCTCCACTGCCATAAGGGCCTGTAATTCAGATACCCTTCTTGCTGAAATGATGGCTAAAATGAAGCGGTTTTCCAAGAAACAAATTTTAAATCTGGAGAAGCAGCTGGCACGAAAGGAGGAAGGATGAGTTTCTCCAATACAAAGTTAAGGTCCCAGGCTGGAGTTGGAGCTCTCCTGGGTGGTCTTAAAATTTTAGGCCCCTCTGAGGAACTGCTTGGACAGTGGAAGAGAATGGAGGGGAGGTTCTGTGTTGTAATGAGCTTAAATGGCTGCAGCGTGAATTTTTATTGAGGAAAAAGACAAGCCCTTGTGAAGCATCTCAGTTAAGTATTCTAAAATCTGAGGTAAATTGGACACTGCTGTGCTCATCCTTTGAGATTGGTTCCAGGCACAGAATCTTTTCCATTTTTCAGCATAAGATTTTCTAGTACTAGGCCTCCTTGCCTCTAAAATTACATCCATCACTGGTTTACTGAGGGATGGTAAAGGAGAGCTTAGGTAATTAACCAGGCTGCTAGGTTCTGTGTTTGAAGCCGAGGGTGCAGAATCTGGTTCTCCTGCTGAGACAATAGGATAGGAGTCTGAGAGGCAGGTGCCATGGGGCCAACAGTGACGCACTGCGCAGGAGGGGGTACCACTGTTGGCGTGGGCAGACTGGTGCAATCAAAATCATCCTTGGTTTGTCTTGTTTGATCTTTAGTAGTACTTTGGAGAGCAGAGGCAGTTGAGGAAAGGCATAAAATGATAGTTTTTTCAGGCTGAAGGACAGAGCATCCACCTTCCAAACTTGTCTATGGGGACTCCTTGCACAAAATTTTTCCAACTGATAGTTCTGGTGGAAGGCAAACAGGTCTATATTTGGGCTCCCCCATTTGCTTGTCAACATGTTGAAAATCCTTGGTTCCAGTTTCCACTCATGGGGGTCCATGAGGGTTCTGCTTAGTCCATCTGCCACATTTTGTTTTCCTGGCAGGAATTGAGCTTGTAGATGTACTTGGTAGCTCAAGGCTGTGTTCCACAATGCCATGGCTAGTCTGCAGGGGGGGTAAAAATGTGTACCCCCTGCTTGTTTATGCAGTACATAACAGTGGTGCTGTCCGTCTTTACCATTAATTGTCCTGAAGAATGTGGTCCTTGAAGGCTGTCAGAGCATTCTGTACAGCTAGCATTTCTTTATGACTGATGTGAAGGTGCATTCAAATTGGGTTCCATTTGCACTGAATGCACATCCCTGCCAGGTGCGCCCCCCCATGCATAGTCTGAGGAGTCTGTTAGGGTTTGGGCAGCAGGGGGTAGTGTGTATGGTAGTCCCTTGTTTTGGTGGCAGGCCTCTGCCCACCAAAGGAACTCTAGGCATAGACTAGGAATGATAGGAATCATTGCTTCTAGATCCTGAGAATGTTGACACCATAGGCCTTTTAGATACCATTGAAGTTTCCTCATATGCAGTCTTGGATATGGAATTAGAAGAATGCAGGAGGCCATGAACCCCACGGCTTGTAGTATTTGCCTTGCAGATAGCATGGATTTTGTGACCACTTATTTGAAGTAGGTTGTCAAGTGAATTTGTTTCTCTGACGTGAGGAAAGCCATCTGGAAAGTTGTATTCAAGCTTGCCTCCAGGAATATAATTTGTTGACAGGGTACCAGGTGTGATTTCTTTTCATTTATGGTGTACCCCAGACAAGTTAGCACCCTCTGTACAAAGGCCAGATGACTCAAAAGTATGTCCTGGTTTTCTGCCTGAATTAGACAATTATCCAGGCATTGGTATATTTGAATATTTCTTTGCCTGCAAAATGCAATGACTGGAGCTAGGCACTTTGTGAATACCCTGGACGAGGTAGATAAGCCAAAGAGCAGTGTAGAGAAAGTACAGTTTTGTACCTACCATAAATGTAGATGTCCGATAGATATGTAACTGCAGTCATAACATATGGGTTTGTCCTGCCTCAGGCAGCCCTCGGTCGGCCGAATTCCAAAGTCTGGGTCCGGCGTCGGCTGGTGTCGCCTCCTCTCCGAGGTCACAACGGCTGGAGTATAAAGGCATCGGCCGACACCATCTTCTTCAGTATTTCTTGCCCCAGATGCCAGGTGCCCTCCTAGGAAGGCTAAATTTGGTGAATGGATAAACAATTCCAGACATGCACAACAGTAATAAACAGATGCACCATAGGAGATACCCCCAGCTAATAGGAATAGGGGGAATGGACCCATAAAGAAGGATAAGAGGGGAAGGAGGGAGGGAAAATCAGACTGCAGTTGCATATCTATCGGACATCTACATTTATGGTAGGTACAAAACTGTACTATGTCCTTCAAGAATGCAACTGCAGTCATAACATATGGGTTGAATACCATAGCCAAGCTGGGGGTGGATGGAGCTAAGAAAAGGATGGTGTAGCTGAAATGCCCTGCAGGACTGCCGAAGCAAAGCCTGCTCGGGATCTGGAGTATAAAGGCAGGTTGTAGTGTTTGGTAAATGTATGCACGGAGCTCCATGTAGCAGCCTCTAGAATGTCCTTTGTAGCTACTCCTCTTAGGAAAGCTGTGGATGTGGCTATAGCTCTGGTGGAATGTGGCCTAATATTGGCTGGCACACTTTTTCCATGGTAAGAATAGCAGAATCTGATGCAGTGTCCAATCCATTTTGAAATTGTTTGCTTGGAGATTGCTTTTCCCTGTTTTCCAGCAGCATAGGCTACAAACAGCTGGTCAGACTTTCTGGTGGCCTTAGTTCTGTCCAAGTAGTAGCGTAGTTGCCTGTTTATGTCCAAGGTATGTAGCAGTCTTTCCCCTCTATTTTGAGGATTGGGGAAGAAAGTAGGAAGGTGAATAGCTTGATTTAGAGACACCCTGGAAATTACCTTTGGCATGAAAGAAGGATTTGTTCTTAGAGAGACTCTGTCCTGATGAAAAATGAGGAAAGGAGGTACTGCCATGAGTGCCTGTATCTCCGAGACTCTTCTTGCTGATGTGACTGCCAATATAAAAACCGTTTTCCATGATAGAAATTGTATCTCTGAGGTTGCTGCTGGCTCAAAGGGAGGAAGAGTTAATTTTTCCAATACAAAATTGAGGTCCCATGCAGGAATTGGTTGTTTTCTGGGAGGCTTGATATTCTTTATTCCTCTTAGGAACTGTCTTAGCAAAGGATGTGAGAACATTGGTGGATCACAATTGTATCTTGCTGAGATTGCTGAGGCATGAATCTTTATGGAAGAATATGAGAGTCCAGAGTGAAACATTTCTGCCAAGTATTCCAATATCCGAGGTATACTCAGTACTGTTGTATCCTAACCCTTGTTGGCAGCCCAGATGCTGAATCTCTTCCACTTGGCTGAATAGGTTTTTCTGGTGGAAGGTCTGCGTGCTTCCAATAAGATGTCCTGAACTGCCTTGGAAAGAGTGGAAGCGGAAGGAGTTAAGGTAACCTCCAGGCTGTCAGATGTAATGTTTTCAGGTTTTGGTGAACAGTCCTGTAGTTGTGTTGTGTTAGGAGCAGGGACCATAGGGGCAGAGGCCACGGTTTGGTCCGAGTTATGCTCAGCAGCAATGGGTACCAGTGTTGCTTTGGCCAGTCTGGAGCTATCAAAATGCCTGTTCGTTGTTCTGATTTGATCTTCAGGATCACCTTGGTCAACAGTGGCAGAGGAGGGAATGCATAAATTTTTAGGGAATTCCAGCTGAAGGAGAGCATCCGTTATCCAGGCTAGAGGATGGTGCGTCCTGGTACAGAACTTTAACAGGTGATGATTCGTGTGAGACGCAAAGAGATCTATGTCCGGTCTTGCCCATGCCTTTGTTATTTGTGAGAAAATGTGGGGGTGCAGCATCCATTCGTGCGGATCCAAGAAATTTCTGCTCAGCTTGTCTGCCAGTACATTGTCCTTGCCTGGCACAAACTGGGATTGCAGTTGTATCTTCAGACTCTGTGCTTTTTCCCAGAGAATCATTGTTAGTCTGCAGAGGGGGTATGAATGAGTCCCTCCCTGCTTGTTTATATACCACATGACAGTGGTGTTGTCTGTCCTTATTAGTAAATGCCCTTGTTGCAGTGATTTTTCGAAACTCTCGATTGCATGTATTACTGCCAACATCTCTTTTTGGTTTATGTGCAGATGTCTTTCCTTTGGTGTCCATTGACCTTGAACGCATCTGCCCTCCATGTGCGCCCCCCATCCATGATCTGAGGCATCTGTTGTAATTATTTGACCTGCTTGAGGTCTGTTGAAAAAAATGCCTTTGATTGACTTGCTTGAGCCCACCACAAGAATTCTTTTTGCAGACATGGAATAAGTGGGATTACGTCCTCTAGGCGTTGGCTGTGTTGGGACCATAAGCTTTTTAAATACCATTGCAGCTTTCTCATATGAAGTCTTGCCAAAGGTATCAGAAGAATGCATGATGCCATGAATCCCAGGGCCTGCAGAAGTTTCCTTGCAGTCAGCTGGGAGAGCTGTGCTAAGCCTTTGAAGTACTCTGGTAACTGCTGTTGTTTTTCCTCTGTGAGGTAGGCCATTTGTGTTTGCGTGTCCAGTTTGGCCCCTAGGAAGATGATCTGTTGGGATGGCCGTAGTCTTGATTTCTGAATGTTGACTGTGTATCCCAGGGCCTGTAGTATTTGCATGACATAGTCCAAGTTTTTTGTTAAAGTTTGTTTGTTGTCTGCTTGTAAGAGGCAGTCGTCCAGGTAGGGGTATATTTGAATTCCCTGGAGTCTGCAGTGTGCCACTACTGATGCCAGGCATTTCGTGAACACTCTGGGCGCAGTAGATAAGCCAAACGGCAATGCTGAGAATTGATAATGCTCTGTTCCTGCAAGAAATCTGAGGTATCTTCTGCAGCTTTGTCTGATTGGGACATGCAGGTATGCCTCCTTGAGGTCCAGAGTGACCAGCCAAGACCCCTTGCCCAGCATGGGAAGGAGTTGCTGTAACGTCAGCATTTTGAACTTTGGCACAATGAGAAAGGTATTTAGAGTAGACAAGTCCAGTATAGGCCTCCATTTGTTTTCCTTTCTTGGAACAAGGAACAGTCTTGAATAAAATCCCTGGCCTTGTTCCTGAGGAGGTACCTTTTCTATTGCTTTTATACTTAATAGCTTTGAAATTTGAATGAGTGCCTCTGCCCTTTGATGGAGTGGCAGGTTTGGCATGCCTTGTCTTGTAGGTAAAGTATGGAAGTGAAATCTGTAACCCTTTGTCTATTAAATCCAGAATCCAGTTGTCCTTGGATAAAATATGCCAGTTTTTTGAGAATAAGGATAATTTTCCGCCCAAGGGTGCTTCTCTCTGAGCCCTTGTAGGCAGTATGAAAGTCAAGTCATTGTGATTGTCCTTGTGGTGCAGCTGGACTGGCTGCAGCACTTCTTTGATTTGTAGGTTGCCATTGGCGGCCCCTGTAGGAGCCTCGGCATTGGCCTCGGCCACGCCTGTTCTTTCCCCTTTGAAACTTGTCCGAGTCTGGGAAGGACCAATTCGTTGAAGTCCAGTTTCTACTGAATCTGGGTGGCTGAACCTGGAGGAAATCCTTGACTGTCTGTACTGACTTAGCTTTTTCCTCAATGGACTTCAACACATCTTGTGCATTAGCACCAAAAAGCTTCTGTTTCTCCAGAGGTGCATCAAGTAACTTTACTTTGACATGGTCTGGCAGTGGCTGATCTTTTAACCAAGCATGTCTACGTATCACAGCCCCAGTCATGGCTTCCCTACATGAAGCCTCCAATGCATCATAACCACACTGAAGAAAATGTTTGTTAACCTGCTGAGTGTTATATGTATGTGATCCTGCAATGCCTTTCTATCAATAGGCTCAGGAGAGGCTAACTTTTTCTGTAAATCATCCAGTAAAAAATCCTGGTACTGAAACATATGAAAAAGGCAATTAAGTGACCTCATGGCTAGGGTGGTAGAGGTATAAACTTTTTTACCCCATCTCTCCATAGACCTAGCATCCCTATCCGCTGGCAAAGGATTCTTGGCAGTGGAGGTAGCCACTCCCTTGGGACCCTGTGAAATAGTTTCTAAATCCAAGGTGTGGGCCTTAAAGTGATGTTTGTGAGTGTCAGGGACTCTGTAATATCTGTCTGGCTTGACAGGAGCAGGGGGGAGAGAGTCAGGGTTAGCACTGGAATCGGAGAAAACATCATCCAAAACATCCATCACAGGAGGAATAGCTAAAGGTCTGTGCTGGGGAAGCTTTAGGAAGGCGAGCCTTTTCCTGGAATCAGAGAATTCCTGACCCTGCCATTGGAAATGTTCCCTCATTGAGTGCAGGACTTCACCAAAAGAGAAATCCTCTGGAGGAGAGGCAGAGGGAATTGATTCCTCAGCATCAGAGTCCTCATAGGCCTGAAATGATTCTTCTTGAATACCTGAATGCTCAGAATCCCCAGAGGCCTCATCTGAAGAGAGGTTTTCAGTCTGCTCAGTTCTAGGCCTTTTCTCTGCAGGAGACTGAGAACCTCTGTCTGGGTGAGGCTGAGACCCCCTGATAAGGGAAATAAGGTCTGCAGCAAGAGACATAATCTGTTTATCAGAAGAGGGGGCCTGGACAGCAGGTTTAGGATGGGCCTTGGCCTGGCTGGCGGCCTTAGCACGTGCAAAGGCCTTGATGGACATAGATACAGGAGGCCTAGCAGCCCCACGTGCAGGAGTGACCTTGTCCACTGGAATGGTGTCGGGTAAATCAAGAACTTCGGTATCCGGAGGAAAATCAACAACCGGCACCAGAGAGGTCTCCGGGACCGAAGGACTAGTTAACGCTGTGTCCTCGGCCTGGAGCGACTGAACTACCGCTTTCGCAGGGACCGAAGCACTAGCGGAGGGTCTAGGAGTAGTATCGGTAGAGGACGCGGGCCGAGGATGCCGGTCCCGGTCCTTCCGTTTTTTGGAAGATTGAGCTGTCGGTAGATCCGACGGCATGGTATATGCGAAGGATTCGCCAAAAAAGTCTTCAGCAAATTCTGCCCGGCGCCTGAGAGTGCGCTTATTAAAGCAAGCACAGGCCGAGACATCGTGGTCTGGGCCCAGGCAAGGAAGACAGTAAGAATGGAAGTCCTTATGAGGCATTTGTTTACCACAAGACAAACAATTATTAACTTTCTCAATTTGTTCTGACATCGGCTGAGGCAAGAAAAAATGTTCTCCAACGGGGTACTTGGCTTTTAGATGACTTCGGTACTGAAAACACAGGAGCTGACCGACCGGCACTTGCGAACTGCTTCTGCTTCGGGCACCGCGTGGCAAGAAAGACTGAAGAAGATGGCGTCGGCCGATGCCTTTATACTCCAGCCTTTGTGATGTCGGAGAGGAGGCGACACCAGCCGACGCCGGACCCAGACTTTGGAATTCCGCCGACCGAGGGCTGCCTGAGGCAGGACAACCCATATGTTATGACTGCAGTTGCATTCTTGAAGAACATCTGATAGTGCGTGCAGCCTGCTTTGAAGCGTAGGGATCTTCTGCAATACTCCCCGATTGGTATGCTTCCTTTAAATTTAGTGTTGCCAACTAGGCATCTTTGCTTAGCATAGGAAGCAACTGGTGAAGAGTCTGCTCCTTGAATTTTGTAATCACCAAAAAGGTGTTTAGAGTAGGCAGGTCCAGGATAGGATGCCATGAATCGTCTTTTCTGGGTACCAGGAAAAATCTCGAGTAGAAACCTTGTCACTTTTTCTCTTCTGATACCAACTGAATAGCCCCTATGCTTAAGAGAGAGTACTTGCTTTTGGGCCTCTGCCCACTGCTTTGGAAGTAGATCCGGCCAACCGCTTGGAGTTGGTGATGTGTGGAAGTGAAATCTGCATCCTTGGGACACTATATTTAAAACCCATTTGTCCTGGGTAATGAGTCCCCAGTTCTTTGCATGAAGTGCAATCTTCCCCCCCCAACGGGGCAGTCAGTCGAGAAGTGCTTGGAAGTTTTAAAAAGAAGTCATTGAGACAGTTTAACATGGGGGGAGTTATATTACTCCCAAATTTGGAAGTGGAAGCCCCCCACTGCTTAGTCCTGTACGTCCCCTGGGACTGAAGCCTGGGTGCTCTGCTGGATCTGGGTTTGGACTGAGAAGGTCTGGAAGAGGCAGGAAAGGACCAATTCTTAGAAGGCCAATGCCTACTAAATCTTGGATGTTGAACTTGTAAAAAGTCTAACAGTTTCAATAGATTTAGCTTTTTCCTCCATCTTTTTAAGAACTTCTTCTGCCTTGTTGCTAAACAGGTGGCCCTGATTTAAGGGAGCATCCAGTAATTTCGCTTTAACATAATTCTGGCAAGGATTGCTCCTTAAGCCAAGCATGCCTTCTAAGTACAGACCCAGTTAATGCAGCCCTGCAAGATGCCTCTAGTAAATCAAAACCACAATGGAATGTATGTTTACCAACTTGTTCAGCAGAATGCATAAAAATCCTGTAAACCCTTATTTTCAGCACAATCAGGAGTCAACATAATTTTCTGTTTAAGCAATCCAATATGCAGCTCATACTTTAACATATGAAACTGGCAATTCAATGCCCTAATGGCCAAAGTTGTAGAAGTGTATACCTTCTTACCCAATCTATCCAGCGCCCTGGAGTCTCTATTAGAGGGGGTAGGATTTTTGGCAGTAGTAGCTTTAATACCTTTGGGTCCCTGTGAAATGGTTTCAGGATCCGCAGTAGGATTTTTGAAAAGGAAGTTGTGAGAGTGAGGAACCCTGTAATATCTATAAGGTTTTCTGGAAGCAGGAGGTAGAGTCAGGGGCCATGCTAGATTCCGAAAAGGCATCATCAACAATGTCCAGTACAGGAGGTATAGCTAAAGGCCTGTGCTGAGGCAGGAGTAAGAAATCCCTAAGCCTCTTTTTAGAATCAGAGAAATCCTGACTTTCCCAACGAAAAAGCTTCCTGAGACTATGCAAGGTTTCACCAAAAGAGAAATCCTCTGGGGGAGGGGTGGGCAGAGAGAAGAGAGGCCTCAGCATCAGAATCCTCATAGGTAGATAAGGGCAAATCCTGGTCATCAGAGGAAACAGAAATTTCAGAATCCTGGTCAGAAGTATCATAAGCAAACAGTCCTAGGTCTTTTAGAGAGGGAAGGTTGGCTTCCCCTGATTAAAGTAATAAGGTCTTCAGTCATTCTTATCATTTGTTCTTTAGGCATACAGGCCTGACCATGCGGGTCTGGGCATCAATTTTCTAGGCATGGTTCGAGTTTCAGGCCTTGAAGAAGATGGCACTGGTTTAATATGCAAGACAGTAGGCCTGAATACACCCTCAGAAGCCGGTGCCTGCACAGCGGCTACGGACCCATCCAAGGTAGAGACATCCGCAGGTTCCACAGTTGAAGCATCTCGTGGCATACCGGAGTCCGAATGGGTCTCAATAGAGGCCTGCGAATCTGAAGTAGCGGGCATCAGGGGGACTGCAAAAGCGCCTCACTGAGTACCAGCAAACTGGGCGGCCCGTCTCTGTCTTTATCTTTACGTTTCTTTGGAATGTCGGTAGTCGGATGGTTTACCGAAGACGTATCAGGATAATTGAACAGAGCACCAAAAAATTTAGAAGTGCAAATATACAGACGATGGACAGTTCGTGGTTTAAATAAGGCACAAAACCAACAGCGAGGTATGTTGTGGTCAAGGTCTAGGCAAGGAATACAGTATGATTGAAAATCTTTATGAGGTATTTGCTTTCCACAAGAAATGCAATTATTTACTTTTACTGCCATTGGTTTAGAGCAAGAAAAAGTTTCCCCAACGGGGTATTTAGCTTTTAGTTGAAGAACTCTGTTCTAAAACTCAAAAACGAAAATTTCAATAGTCGGCCGACTGGCACTTGCGAACTGCTTCTGCTTCGGGCACCGCACGGCAAGAAAGACAGAGGTAATCACGTCGGCTGCATGTTTTATACCCCTGACGACCTGCCGTCACGGAAGAAGAGACAGCAACCGATGCAGGACCCAAGACTTTGTTAATGAGGCCTACTGAGGGCTACCTGCAAGCAGATAACCCAAATGTAATGACTAACAGTGAAACATGAAGAACATCCAGGACTGCACCAGTGAATACACTCAAACATCTACATTTACGGTAAGTCTACAAAACTGTACTATGTTCTTCATGTTTCACTGTTGCAGTCATCACATTGGAGTGGATTCCCAAAGCTAAGGAAGGGAGGAGAAAGTTAAAGAGCATTAGGGTCAGCTATTAAGCCCTGCAAGACTACAGTGGCAAATCCAGCTCTGGATTTAGAAAGATAGGCATGTGGTAATGCTTGGTGAAGGTATGTACAGAGATCCAGGTAGCAGCTTCTAGGATGTCCCTGGTAGGGACGCCTCTGAGAAAAGCCACAGAGGTAGATGCAGCCCTGGTGGAATGTGATTTTATCCCCTGTGGGGTAGGTTTTCCATGGTGCATGTAGCAGAAATGAATGCAATGGGCTATCCATTTGGAAATGGTTTGCTTTGAAATGGCCTTCCCCTCTGCCCCTGCAGCAAAGCCAACTAACAGCTGTTCAGATTTTCTGAGAGGCTTCATCCTGTCCAAATAAAATCTAAGTTGTCTGTGCACGTCCAGAGAGTGCAGTATTCATTCTCCTTTAAGTAGGCAAATGAGTAGGCAAATGAATGGACTGATTTAGGGCCACACTAGATACCACCTTGGGCATAAAGGGAAGGATTAATCCTGAGGGAAACCCTGTCCGCATGGAAGATAATGAAGGGTTTCCACTGCCATGAGGGCCTGTAATTCAGACACTCTTCTTGCTGATGTCATGGCTAGAATGAAGGCTGTTTTCCAAGAAGGGAATTTCAACTCCGCTGTTGCAGCTGGCTCAAATGGGGGGGGGGTGAGCTTTTCCAATACAAAGTTAAGGTCCCAGGCTGGAGTGGGAGCTCTCCTGTGGGGGGGTCTTAAATGTTTGGCACCTCTAAGGAATTGTTTTAGCAAGGGGTGAAAGAAGGGGTGGCTCAGCATTATAACGTGCTGAAATTGCAGAGGCATGAATTTTAATTGACGAGAAGGATTGGCCCTTGTGGAGCATTTCTGTTAAGTACTGTAGAATATGAGGTATGCTGGGCACTGTTGTACCCATCCCCTAAGCCTGGCTCCAGTAACAGCATCTCTTTCACTTTTCAGCATAGGATTTTTTAGTACTAGGCCTCCTTGCCTCCAGAATGACATCCAGCACCTGCTTATTGAGGGATGCTAGAGTAGAGCTCAAGGAATTAGCCAGGCTGCAAGGTTCAGGGCTTGAAGCTGAGGATGCAGAATCTGGCCCTCCTGCTGAGCCAGCAGGGAAGGGGGTTTGAGGCAGGTGCCATGGTTGCAGCAGTGTCATACTGCGCAAGAGGGGGTACCAGTGCTGGCGTGGCCAGTCTGGTGCAATCATTATTGTCCTTGGCTTGTCCAGTTTGATCTTTAGTAGAGGAGAGGCACAGGGGGAAAGGCATAAACAGAGAGGCTTTCCCAGGTAAAGGACAAGGCATCCACTTTCCAGGCTTAACTGTGGGGAGTTTTTGTGCAGAATTTGTTCAATTGGTCACTCTGAGGGAAGGTAAACCTGTCCATCTCTGAAGTCACCCATTTGTTCCTCAAGACGCTGAATATTTTAGGTTCTAGTTTCCATTCTTGTGGGTCCATGAGATTTCTGCTTAAGTCGTCTGCCAGTGAATTTAGTTTGCCTGGCAGGAATTGAGCTTGTAGGTGTACATGGTAGCTTAAGGCTGTGTTCCACAGAGCCATGGCTAGTCTGCAGAGAGGGTACGGGTGGGTCCCCCCCCTGCTTGTTTATGTACCACATAACTGTGGTGGTGTTTGTCTTTACCAATAGTTGTCCTGGAAGAATGCGGTCTTTGAAGGCCATCAGAGCATTCTGTACAGCTAACCTTTCTTTTTGATTGATATGCAGGTGCATCTGTCTCGGGTTCCATTTGCCCTGAATGCACTGCCCTGCCATGTGAGCCCCCCCCCATGCATAGTCTGATGCATCGATTGTTCGGGTTTGGGCAGCAGGGGGTAGAGTGAAAGGGAGTCCCTTGTTGTGGTAGCAGGCCTCTGCCCACCAAAGGAACTCTCTCTTCATACAAGGAATGATAGAAATCATTGTTTCTAGGTCCTGAGAATGTTGACACCATAGGCTTTTTAGATGGTTTACTATTACAAGGTCGAACGGCACTCCAACTGTACTATAGTCGACAACGGAAGGTCGTAAATGTCGAAGTCAAAACATCAATCTAGGAACGGTGTTAACATGGGTTGAGGTAGGTGTTCGTATTATTCTGAACTACAAACATCTCCCCTACCTCGACCCATGTTGAAACCCATTCCTAGATTGTTTGTTTGAGTTCGCGATTATCAGTTTCGACCTTCCGTTGTCGACTATACTACAGTCGAAGGAGTGCCGTTCGACCTTGTAATAGTAAACCTTTTAGATACCATTGAAGTTTCCTCATATGCAGTCTTGCATAATGAATTAGTAGAATGCAAGAGGCCATGAACCCCACGGCTTGCAGTATTTTCCTTGCAGATAGCTGGGGTTTTGTGGCCAATAGTTTGAAGTAGATTGTCAAATAAACTTTTTTTCTCCGGAGTGAGGAATGTCATCTGGGAAGCTGTATTCAAGCTTGCTCCCAGGAATACAATCTGTTGGCATGGGACTAGGTGAGATTTCTTTTTGTTGATTGTGTAAACCCAGTGAGGTTAGAAGTTACTTTACAAAAGCCAGGTGTTGTAATAGCAAGTCCGGGCTTTCTGCCTGAATCAGACAATCATCTAAGTATGGGTAAATATGAATATTTCTCTGCCTGAAAAATACAATGGCTGGAGCTAGACACTTTGTGAATACCCTGGGCGCAGTAGATAAGCCAAAGGGAAGTGCAGAGAACTGATAATGCATGGAGCCTGCCCTGAAGCATAGGTATTTCCTGCAAGATTCCCTTATTGGGATGTTCAGGTAAGCTTCCTTTAAGTCTAGGGTTGCCAGCCAGGCATCCTTGTCTAGCATAGGAAGAAGTTGTTGAAGAGTTAGCATTATGAATTTTGGAACCACCAGAAAGGTGTTGAGAATAAAGAGGTCCAGGATAGGACGCCAGGAATTGTCTTTTGGGTACCAGAAAAAGTCATGTATAAAAACCTTGTCCCCTTTGTTCTGCTGGGACAGGCTGAATAGCCCGGATACTGAGAAGAGAAAGACCCTGCTGTTGGGCCTCCGCCCATTGATTTGGGGGTAGGTCTGGCTAACCATTTGGGGTTGGTAGTGTGTGGAAGTGGAATCTGTATCCTTGGGAAACTATGTTCAAAACCCATTTGTCCTGGGTAATGAGTTCCCAGTTTTTTGCATGCAGGGCGAGCTTTCCTCCTAAGGGAGCAGGCAGTTGAGCAGGGCTGGGAGGGTTTAAGGTCAAGTCATTGTGCCATTTTTCCATAGGGGGGTGGCTTACTACTCCCTGCTTTGGAAGTGGGAGCCCCCCCACTGCTTAGATCTGTGCATAGTCCGAGACTGTAGCCTAGGTGGTCTGCTGTTCCTGGGTTTGGACTGAGAAGGACTGGAAGGGACTGGAAAGGACCAGTTCTTTGAAGGTCAATGCCTACTGAATCTGGGAGGCTGTACTTGTAGGAAATCCTTAGCAGTTTGCATAGATTTAGCTTTTTCCTCCATCCTTTTAAGGGCGCATCCAGTAATTTAGCTTTAACATGATCTGGCAAGTTTTGTTCCCCAAGACAATGTTCTTCATGTTTCACTGTTGCAGTCATCACATTTGGGTAGATTCCCAAAGCTAAGGATGGGGAGGAGGAATTTAGATAGCATTAGGACCAGCTATACGGCCCTGCATGACTGCAGTGGCAAAGCCAGCTCTGGATTTAGAGAAAATTGGAAAATGGTAATGCTTGGTGAAAGTATGTACAGAACTCCAGGTAGCAGCTTCTACGATGTCCCTGGGTAGGGACACCTCTGAGAAAGGCTGTAAGAGGTAGATGCAGCCCTGGTTGATAGGGGTCTGATCCCCTGTGGGACAGGTTTTCCATGGTGCTTATAGCAGAAATGAATGCAATGGCCTATCCATTTAGAAATGGTTTGCTTTGAAATAGCCATGCCCTCTGCCCCTGCAGCAAATGCCACCAACAGTTGTTCAGATTTCCTTTGAGTTTAATCATGTCCAAGTAAAATCTAAGTTGCCTGTGCACATCTAAGGAATGCAGTATCCATTCCCCCTTGTTCTGTGGATTAGGAAAGATGGTTGGCAGATGAATAGACAGATTAAGAGCCACACTGGATACCACACCTTGGGCATGAAGGAGGGATTGGTTCTGAAGGACACCCTGTCTGCATGAAAGATGATGAAAGGCTCCACTGCCATAAGGGCCTGTAATTCAGATACCCTTCTTGCTGAAGTGATTGCTGAAAGGAAGGCTGCTTTCCAAGAAAGGAATTTTAAATCTGCACTAGCAGCTGGCTCGAAAGAAGGAAGAATGAGTTTCTCCAATACAAAGTTACGGTCCCAGGCAGGAGTTGGGGCTCTCCTGGGTGGTCTTAAATGTTTGGCCCCCCTGAGGAAAGTACAGTATGTAGATGTTCGAGTGTATTCACTGTTGCAGTCATTACACTTGGGTTATCCTGCTGGCAGGCTACCTGCAGTTGGGCCTGAATTCCAAAGTCCTGGTCCGGCGTCAGTTGCTGTCGCCTCTTCCCTGACTTCAGAGCGCCAGGGGTATAAAAGATGCAGCCGACGCCATTTTCTTCATTTTTTCTTTCCCCAGATGTCAGGTGCCCCCAAAAGGGTAGGCTAAAAAACATTGCTTATAAAAGCATGCACCAACATAAACAATACCTACATCTACAAGCAAATACACCACACATAGGTTGTATAGGATAGAGAAGTACAGATATGTCCCAGCAAAGAAAGGGGATGGTGGGTGGGTAACCTGGACTGCAACAGTGAATACCTCGAACATCTACATTTATGGTAGGTAAACAACTGTACTATGTTCTTTGTGTTTCACTGGTGCAGTCATTACACTTGGGTTGAATCCCAAAGCTGAGGTAGGGCGGCTGGGTCTAAATAAATTTAGGAGTGACTATAAGGCCCTGCAGAACCGCAGTGGCAAAGCCTGCTCTGGATTTAGAGTAAAGAGGTAAGTGGTAGTGCTTAGTAAAAGTGTGCACTGAAGTCCAAGTTGCAGCCTCCAAAATATCCTTGGTTGGTACTCCTCTGAGGAAGGCTGCTGCCCTGGTAGAATGTGGTCTAATGCCCTTAGGCACTGATTTGCCATGTTGTGAATAGCAGAAACGAATGCACTGTCCTATCTATTTTGAAATAGTCTGCTTTGAGATAGCCTTTCCTTGTGATCCTGCAGCATATGCCACTAAAAGCTGCTCAGTCTTTCTGAAGGCTTTAGTTTTGCCCATGTAGAAGCATAGCTGTCTGTGTATGTCCAAAGAATGCAGAAGTCTCTCCCCGTTATTCTGTGGGTTTGGATAGAAAGTAGAAGAAACCCTGTCCAGATAGAAGATAATAAAAGGTTCCACAGCCATTAATGCCTGTAACTGAGACTCTTCTTGCTGAAGTTATTGCTAGGAGCAGAGCAGTTTTCCATAAGAATTTTATCTCAGCTGTGTTGGCTGGCTCAAAAGGAGGCAGTGTGAGTTTTTCCAAGACAAAATTGAGGTCCCATGCAGGTACTGGTGCTCTCCTTGGAGGTCTTATGTTTTTGGCCACCCTGAGGAACTGCCTAAGCAATGGATGTGAAAGAATTGGTGGTTCTGTATTGTAATGAGCTGAAATGGCAGAGGCATGGATCTTAATTGAGAAGGATAGGCCTTTGTCCAGCATCTCAGTCAGATATTGTAAAATCTGAGTAATATCTGCTATAAGCGTGTCAATTCCTTGCGCCTGGTTCCAAGCACAGAATCTCTTCCATTTTTCTGCATAAGATGTCCTGGTGCTGGGCCGCCTGGCCTCCAAAATAACATCCATAACCGCTTTAGAGAGAGGTGTATTCTGAATGGTTACACTATCCGCCATGCAGCTAGATTTAGGATTCTGACTTGGCTATACAGGATCTGATAGTTTTGTTGGGTCAGTAAATGAGGAATTTGAGGCAATGTCCAGGCTGGGCCTTGAGACAAGCTCCTTAGGATTGGGTACCAGTGTTGGCGTGGCCAATCTGGGGCAATTGGTATCATTTGTGGCTACTTGTGTCTGACCTTTAGGAGTAACTTTGGGAGGAAAGGCATACACTGTAAGGTTGTTCCAGCTGAATGACAAGGCATCTACTTTCCATGCTTGTTTGTGATAAGTCCTTGTGCAGAATCTCTGAAGTTGGCAGTTGTGAGGGGAGGCAAAAAGATCTATGTCTGGGCATCCCCATTTCCTTATCATCATGCTGAAGATTTGTGGATCTAGTTTCCACTTGTGAGGATCCACGAGGTTTCTGCTCAGTCTGCCAGAGCATTTCTTTTTCCTGGCAGGAATTGTGCTTGCAGGTGTGCTTGGTAGGTCAATGCTGTGTTCCACAAAATCATGACTTGTCTGCAGAGGGGGTAGGAATGTGTGCCCCCCTGCTTGTTTATGTACCACATAAGTGTGGTGTTGTCTGTTTTTATCAGCAACTGTCCTGGATGAAGTAAGTCCTTGAAGGCTGTCAGGGCATTTTGTACAGCTAGCATCTCTTTTTGATTGATGTGAAGATGCCTTTGGCTTGGGGGCCATGTGCCCTGAATACATCTTCCTGCCATGTGGGCCCCCCAGGCATAATCTGACGCATCTGTTAGTGTTCGCCTGGCTGTGGGTAAAGTGAATGGCTGTCCCTTGTTGTGGTGCCAGGTCTGTGCCCACCATCGAAACTCCTGTTGAAGTCAAGGAATGAGTGAAATTAATGATTCCAGGCTGTGGCAATGACAGCCCAAACATTTTTTAGATACCATTGTAGTTTCCTCATATGCAGTCTTGCATATGGAATTCGCAGAATACAGGAGGCCATGTAGCCCACAGCCTGCAGAATTTTTCTTGCAGATAACTAGGTCTTTGTTGCCATGCTGTCGAAGTAAGTTGCCTTTGTTTGTATGGTGTGAGATAAGCCATCTGGGCAGTTGTATTTCAGCTTGCACCCATGAATATTATCTCTTGAGAGGGTACTAGTTTTGATTTCTTTTCGTTTACTGTGTACCCTAGACAAATTAGTAATCTTTTTACAAACGTCAGATGCTTTAGTAGAATGTCTTTGGTCTCTGCTTGAATAAGGCAGTCGTCCAAGTAGGGATATATTTGAATTCCTCTTTGTCTGCAAAATGCAATTACTGGTACCAGGAATTTTGTGAAGACTCTGGGCGCAGTAGATAAGCCCAAGGGCAGTGCAGAGAATTGGTAGTGCATTGAGCCAGCTATGAATATGAGGTATCTTCTGCAAGATTGTCTGATTGGGACATGCAGGTATTGAGGTCCAAAGTTACAAGCCTTCCCAGCATGGGCAGAAGCTGTTGCAGAGTCAACATTTTGAATTTTGGTACGTCCAGAAAAATATTTAGAATAGACAGGTCCAGAATAGGTCTCCATGCTTTGTCCTTTCTTGGTGCTAAGAAAAGTCGAGTAAAATCCTTGTCCCTGCTCCTGTTGTGGCACTGGCTGAATGGCCATGAATCTGTCCATGACAGATGTTACTTGTTTTTGTGCCACTACCCATTGATTGTGGGGCAGGTCTGGCATGCCTTTGGAAGGGTGTGAAAGTGGAACCTGTAGCCCTGAGAGACTATGTTTAGGACCCATTTGTCCTGGGTGATCGTGTGCCTATTTTGTGAAAAAAGTGCTAGCTTTCCCCCTAAGGGTGCTGCCAAGAGAAAAATGCTTGGCATTGGCAGAGAGAAGTCACTGGGACTGTTTCCTATATGGCTGTGATTTGTCTTCTCCGCTTTTGGAGGTAGAAGCACCCCATTGTTTGGGCCTGTATGAGCCCTGGGGCTGTTGTCTGCCTCTAGGGCATCTGTATCGGCCACTTTGTGGCCGGTCTGACACGGGAAAGGACCAATTCTTAGAAGGCCAGTTCCTGCTAAATCTGGGTGGCTGTACCTGTAAGAAATCCTTCACTGTCTGAATAGATTTAGCTTTATCCTCCATTTTCTTCAACACCTCTTCTGCCTTAACACCAAACAAAGTATCATGCTGTAATGGAGCATCCAATAATTTTGCTTTAACATGATCAGGCAGAATCTGTTCCTTTAACCAAGCATGCCTTCTAATAACAGCATCTGTTACAGCGGCCCTGCAAGAGGCCTCCAGTGAATCATAACCACACTGAAAAGTATGTTTTCCCACTTGTTCAGTTGCATGCAGTAAATCCTGCAATTCCTTGTTCTCAGAACATTCAGAATTTGTCAACATTTTCCGTTTTAACAGAGACATTAAGTATTGCTGATATTTAAGCATATGAACCTGACAATTTAAAGCCCTTACAGCCAAGGTAGCAGAAGTGTAGACTTTTTCCCCCCATCTGTCCAGTGCCCTAGAATCTCTATCTGAGGGGACAGGGTTTTTAGCAGTAGCAGCCTTGACCCCTCTGGGACCCTGAGAAATAGTTAATGGGTCAGCAGCAGGGTTTTTATATAGAAATTTATGAGAATCTGGAACCCTGAAGTATCTGTCCGGCTTAACAGGTGCAGGAGGTAAAGAGTCGGGAGACAGGCCGGACTCTGAAAATACATCTACAATGTCTAGAACAGGTGGAATAGCAAGAGGTCTGTGCTGAGGTAGTAGAAGAAAGTCTCTAAGCCTTTTCTTAGAATCTGAATAATCTTGGCTCTCCCAGTGGAAATGCTCCCTCATGGTATGCAGGGTTTCCCCAAATGAGTAATCCTCAGGAGGAGAAGCTGAAGAAATAGATTCTTCAGCATCAGAATCCTCATAGGGAGGAATAGAGTATCCCTGTTCTGAAGAGGAGTCAGAGGAAATGGAAACCTGATCAGAGGAATCATATTCAGTATCTTGCCTAGGCCTCTTATCAGGAGGGGGATGGGAACCCCTGATCAAAGTAATTAGGTCTTCGGCCATTTTGAACATCTGTTTCTTAGGCATGGAAGTCTGTCCTGGAGAATGCTGTACTTGTTTCCTTGTCTTTAAAACTGTTTTAGTCTTTGTCTTGGACGCTGACGTTGGCTTGATATAAAGCTGTGTAGGTCTGAAAACACCCTCAGAAGCAGATGCCTGCTCAGCGGCTCCGGACACATCTGAGGGATTAGTTTCTGAAGGCCCAATACCTTGAGTATCCAGAGGCCTAGTTGTCTCCACATGAGAGTCCGAGGTGGCCTGTGACTCTGAGGTAGCGGGTGTCAGGGGCTGCGAAAGCATCTCACTGAGCACAGGCGAACCGGCGACTGGCCTAGTAGAGGTTTGTCGTCTGTTTTGGACCTCGGATGCCTGTCCTTTTCTTTCTCCTTGCGCTTTTTATGAATTCCGGTCGTCAGTTGTTCCGACGGCATTATATAGTTAAACCTTTGGTCAAAGTAATGAAAAGCAAAATCGTACAGATGCTTAATAGCGCATTGGTTAAATCTAGCAAAAAAAACGACAACTAGCAACGTCGTGGTCAGGGCCTGGGCAAGGAATACAGTAAGAATGAAAATCCATATGAGGTATTTGCTTCCCACAAGAAATACAATTACTAACTTTTTCTGACATCGGTCTGGAGCAACAAAAAAGTTTCCCCAACGGGGTACTTAGCTTTATAGAAGACTTCGGATCTAAAATTCAATTTCGAAAATCTCAGGAGTCGGCCGACCGGCACTTGCGAACTGCTTTTGCTTCGGGCACCACTCGGCAAGAAAGACTGAAGAAAATGGCGTCGGCTGCATCTTTTATACCCCTGGTGCTCTGATGTCAGGGAAGAGGCGACAGCAACCGACGCTGGACCAGGACTTTGGAATTCAGGCCGACTGCGGGTAGCCTGCCAGCAGGATAACCCAAGTGTAATGACTGCAACAGTGAAACATGATGAACATCTGCTTGAGCAGTGAATGAGAGAAGAGGGGAGGTTCTGTGTTATAATGAGCTGAAATGGCTGAGGCGTGAATTTTGATGGAGGAAAAAGAAAGGCCCTTGTGAAGCATCTCAGTTAAGTATTGTAGAATCTGAGGTAAGTTGGGTGCTGCTGTGCTCATCCCTTGGCGATTGGTTCCAGGCACTGAATCTTTTCCATTTTTCAGCATAAGATTTTCTAGTACTAGGCCTCCTTGCCTCTAAAATGATATCCATCACTGGTTTACTGAGGGATGGTAAAGGAGAGATTAGGTAATTAGCCAGGCTGCTAGGTTCAGGGTTTGAAGCTGAGGGTGCAGAATCTGGTTCTCCTGCTGAGACAACAGGGTAGGTGTGTGAAGCAGGTGCCATGGGGCCAACAGTGACACACTGTGCAAGAGAGGGTACCAGTATTGGTGTGGCCAGTCTGGTGCAATCAGTATCGCCCTTGGTTTGTCCTGTTTGATCTTTAGTAGTACTTTGGAGAGGAGAGGCAGAGGAGGAAAGGTGTAAACTGATAGTTTTTTCCAGCTGAAGGACAGAGCATCCACTTTCCAAGCTTGTTTGTGGGCGTCCTTGTACAAAATTTGTCTAACTGGTAGTTCTGGGGGGAGGCAAACAGGTCTATTATCTGGGCTCCCCTATTTGTTTGTCAACATGTTGAAAGTATTTGGTTCCAGTTTCCACTCGTGTGGGCCCATGAGGTTTCTGCTTTGTCCGTCTGCCAGTGTATTTAATTTTCCTGGCAGGAATTGAGCTTGTAGGTGCACTTGGTAGCTCAAGGCTGTGTTCCACAATGCCATGGCTAGACTGCAGAGGAGGTAAGAATGTTTACTCCCCTGCTTATGTACCACATAACAGTGGTGGTGTCCGTATTTACCATTAGTTGTCCTGGAAGAATGTGGTCCTTGAAGGCTGTCAGAGCATTCTGTACAGCTAACATTTCTTTTTGATTGATATGCAGGTTCACTTGACTTGGGTTCCATTTTTCCTGAATGCACTTCCCTGCCAGGTGAGCCCCCCATGCATAGTCTGATGCATCTGTTAGGGTTTGGGGGGTAGAGTGAATGGTAGTCCCTTGTTTTGGTGGCATGCCTCTGCCCACCAAAGAAACTCTAACCGTAGGCAAGGTATGATAGGAATCATTGCCTCTAGATCCTGAGAATGTTGACACCAATAGGCGTTTTAGATACCACTGTAGTTTCCTCATATGCAGTCTTGCATATGGAATTAAAAGAATGCAGGAGGCCATGAACCCCAAAGCTTGCAGTATTTGCCTTGCAGATAGCAGGGTTTTTGTAGACACTAGTTTGAAGTAGGTTGTCAAATGAATTTGTTTCTCTGGCTTGAGGAAAGCCATCTGGGAAGTTATATTCAAGCTTGCTCCCAGGAATACAAGTTGTTTTTAGGGTAACCAGGTGAGATTTCTTTTTGTTTATGGTGTACCCCAGACAAATCAGCACCCTCTGTACAAAAGCCAGAGGATTCAAAAGTATGGCTTTAAGTATAACGGATGTCTGTGAGTGCCTTCATTTGAAGAAACAGTGTTGGGTGTGCATCGCAATGTTCGGATGGGAATTGGACTGAGCATGATCTCTCTGCAGTCCATGGTTTAAGAAGATGAAACTTGAGTCTTCCTTTGCTGACATCCTAAGGAGTCTCACTTATAAGCAGCAGATGCCCTAAACATCACTTGAATTCATTTTGACTTTCAAGAATATTTGAAGTTCTGATGAAGTCAGCCTGTGGTTGCTGACGAAAGCACTTAACTGTTGTGGTTTCCCGAATAAAAGTTTTTGAGTACAGGACTGTCTGCGTTTTTTTGGATTTATGTCAAGTTTTCTGTTGGTTCTTGGTTTCATATCCGGGCTTTCTGCCTGAATTAGACAATCGTCCAGGTATGGGTATATTTGAATATTTCTTTGCCTGCAAAATGCAATGGCTGGAGCTAGGCACTTTGTGAATACCCTGGGCGCAGTAGATAAGCCAAAGGGCAGTGCAGAGAACTGATAGTGCATGTAGCCTGCTTTGAAGCGTAGGTATCTTCTGCAAGATTCCCAGATTGGGATTGTGCAGGTATGCTTCCTTTAAATCGAGTGTTGCCAACCAGGCATCTTTGCCTAGCATAGGAAGCAACTGGTTAAGAGTTAGCATCTTGAATTCTGGAATCACCAAAAAGGTGTTTAAAGTAGACAAGTCCAGAATAGGACACCATGAATTGTCTTTTCTGGGTACCAGGAAAAGTCTTGAGCAGAAATCTTGTCCCTTTTCCTCTTCTGGTACAGTTTGAATAGGCTTTATGCTTAAGAGAGAGAGTACTTGCATTTGAGCCTCTGCCCACTGATTTTGGGGTAGATCTGGCCAACCATTTGGGGTTGGTAACATGTGGAAGTGAAATCTGTATCCTTGGGAAACTATATTTAAAACCCATTTGTCCTGGGTAATGAGTGCCCAGTTTTTTGCATGTAGGGTTGGGGAGGGTGGCCTAATGGTTAAGGTGTTTGCCTTACAAACACAAGGTGCAGGGTTTGAATCTCACAAGGGATAATTGGCTAGGCTTAAAATGGCTCGCAAGGGCAGTTAGCCTAGTACTAACCTATGAACCTATGAGCAATCTTTCCCCCCAAAGGGGCAGCCAGTTGAGAAGTGCTTGGAAGTTTTAAGGTTACGTCATCGAGACAGTTTACCATAGGGGGGAGTTTTATTACTCCCAGATTTGGAAGTGGGGGCCCCCCACTGCTTAGTCCTGTGCATACCCTGGGACAGAAGCCTGGGTGCTCTGCTAGATCTGGGTTTGGACTGAGAAGGCCTGGAAGAGGCAGGAAAGGACCAATTCTTAGAGGGCCAATGCCTACTAAATCTTGGAGATTGTACTTGTAAGAAATCTTTAACAGTTTGCATAGATTTAGCTTTTTCCTCCATCTTTTTGAAAACAACTTCTGCCTTGTTGCCAAACAGGCGGTCCTGATTTAAGGGAGCATCCAGTAATTTAGCTTTAACATGATCTGGCAAGGATTGCTCCTTAAGCCAAGCATGCCTTCTAAGTACAGACCCAGTGACAGCAGCCCTGCAAGATGCCTCTAGTGAATCAAAACCACATTGCAAACTATGTTTTCCAACCTGTTCAGCAGAATGCATTAAATCCTGTAAATCCTTATTTTCAGCACAATCAGGAATCAACATTATTTTCTGTTTAAGCAATCCAATAATATGCTGATAGTTTAGGGCCCTAATGGCCAAGGCTGCAGAAGTGTATACCTTTTTACCTCATCTATCCAGCGCCCTGGAGTCTCTATTAGAGGGGGTAGGATTTTTGGCAGCAGCAGATTTAATGCCCTTGGGTCCCTGTGAAATGGTCTCAGGATCCACATTAGGATTTTTGAAAATGAACTTGTGAGAATCAGGAACTCTGTAATATCTATCAGGTTTTCTGGGAGCAGAAGGTAAAGAATCAGGGGACAAGCTAGATTCCGAAAAGGCACCATCAGCAATGTCTAGTACAGGAGGGATAGCTAAAGGCCTGTGCTGGGGCAGGAGTTAGAAATCCATAAGCCTCTTTTCAGAATCAGAGAAATCCTGACTTTCCCAGCGAAAATGCTCCCTAAGAGTATGCAAGGTTTCACCAAAAGAGAAATAGTCTGTGGGGGGAAGCAGAGGGAATAGAATCCTCAGCATCAGAATCCTCATACGTAGATAAGGGTAAATTCCTGGTCGTCAAAGCAAACAGAAATTTCAGAATCCTGGTCAGAAGTATCATAAGCAAACGCAGTCATAGTTCTCTTAGAGGGGAAAATTTGGCTTCCCCTGATTAAAGTAATAAGGTCTTCAGCCATTCTTGTCATTTGTTTTTTAGGCACACAAGCCTGACCATGCGGTCTGGGCGCCGGTATTCTAGGCACGGTTCAAGTTTTAGGCCTTGAAGAAGAAGATGGCGTCAGTTTAATATGTAAGTGAGTAGGCCTGAATACACCCTCAGGAGCCGTGCCTGCACAGAGGCTCTGGACCCATCCAAGGTAGAGACATCCGCAGGTTCCACAGTTGAAGCATCTCGCAGCATACCGGACTCCGAATGGGTCTCAGTAGAGGCCTGCGAATCTGAAGTAGCGGGTATCAGGGGCTGCGAAAGCGCCTCACTGAGTACCAGCGAACTGGCGACTAGCTTAGGAGAAGCGTCATTGGCAGTTTTGGGCCTAGGCGGCCTGTCTCTGTCTTTATCTTTGCGTTTTTTCAGAATGTCGGTAGCCGGATGGCTTACCAAAGACATATCTGGATAATTGAACAGAGCACAAAAATATTTAGAAGCGAAAATATACTGACTACGGATAGTTAGTTGTTTAAATAAGGCACAAAACCGACAGCGAGGTATGTCGTGGTCAGGGCCTAGGCAAGGAATACAGTACGAATGAAACTCTTTAAGAGGTATTTGCTTTCCACAAGAAATGCAATTATTTACTTTTACTGACATTGGTTTAAAGCAAGAAAAAGTTTCCCCAACAGGGTACTTAGCTTTTAGTTGAAGACTTTGGTTCTGAAACTCGAAAACTTTTAGTTATGTACTCACCATAACTTCAGATGTTTGGGATCCATCTCGCTTACATTCTGACTGATGGGCTCGGAGCCGATCCCTCGGCTCCGACTCGGCACGCTTATGCTATAGAGCGAGGCCCCTAATTGGCTGAGCTATCTTTATCCCAGGATGCACCGCCACTAATCCCCCAGATCTTGTTTGTCCGCATTCATGCACACATGCACAGCTTGATTATATAACATTGTTAGATGTTTCAGATGAAACAACAGGATTCGGACCTTCTGATATCCTCTGATCTCCAAGGAAAGGGGAAGGAGGGTGGGTTATGAGGAATGTAGGCGAGATGGATCCCAAACATCTGAAGTTATGGTGAGTACATAACTAAAAGATGTTATGTGATCCTAACTCGCCTACATTCTGACTGATGGGACAGCGTCCCTAGCACCTAAATCCCGGGTGGCTCATTGGAAAACACTCCTGAGCACTGTGGAACCAAATGAAGCTTGTCCTCTAGATGCCACATCTAATTTGTAGTGAGAAATGAAGGTATGCGGGGAAGACCATGTAGCCGCAGCACAAATGTCACTAATAGCAAGCTTAGAATGAAATGCTACCGAAGTAGCCATAGCCCTTGTAGAATGAGCCTTGACAGAGGTGGAAAGCTCTTTGTTAGAATAAATATAAGCTTGAGTAATACAGTCCCTGATCCATTTGGCAATAGTGACCTTTGTGACCGCGTTGCCCAATTTGTTTTCTGCAAAGGACACAAACAACTGATCTGTCTTCCTTGATTGTTTGGTCCTATCCAAATAAAAACGTAACTGTCTGTGGACATCTAGTGTGTGGAAAATAAATTCCGCTTTATTGGAGTATTTTGGGAAAAAACTGGGAGCTCTAATGACTGTTGCAAGCATAAAGTAGAACAGACTTTAGGAACAAAAGAAGGATTTGGTCTGAAGGAAACCCTGTCTGTATGAAAAACCAAGTACGGGGGTTTCACTGACAAAGCTTGAAGTTCTGAAACCCTTCTGGCTGAAGTAATTGCCACTAGAAAAGCTGTCTTCCATGATAGAAACTTTAAATCACAGGTAGCTGCCAGTTCAAAGGGGGAAGAAGTCAAGGCACGTAATACTATATCGAGATCCCATGGAGGTGCAGGATGAGAAACCGGAGGTCTTAATAGAGCAGCACCTTTCAAGAAGGTCTTACACAACCTGTTGCTCATTAAGGGTGGATCTATGGATTCATGAAAATTAGAAATCGCTGCCAATTGTACTTTGATGGTAGAGACAGAAGAGCCTTGGTTGAAAAGAGAGGTCAGGAACTTGAGTACTTCTGCCACGGGAGTAGAAATGGGGTCCAGGCCCGGAGTTGAGCCCAGATAGCAAACCTTTTCCATTTGCTAGAATACAGTTTCTTCGTAGTAGACTTGTGGGCTGAAGACAATATGTGCACTACATCTGGGTCTAGTGCATGTCTCCTGACTATGGTCGGAAGAGGAGGAGCCAGGCCGTCAATTTTAATGTGTGTAGGGACTGGTGTAGTAGTCCCGACTGATGAATCAGTAGGTCTGGGACCTGGTCCAGGAACCATGGACCTTCCAGAGCATGTTTCTGAAGATAGGGAAACCAGACTTGACGAGGCCAGTAAGGAGCAATTAAGATCATCTTGCTCCCTAAGAGAGACGCCTTCTGAATTACCCTGGGTAGGAGAGGAACTGGAGGGAAGGCATAAAGCAGGCCAGTGGGGCCAAGGATGGACTAACACGTCCATAGGGCTCTTCCCCGGAGCCGGGTTTAGGGAGAAAAAATCTTTGCACTTCGCATTCAGAGGAGTCGCGAAGAGGTCGCAGCACGGAACTCCCCATTCGCTGAAAATCTGTCTTGTAATAGTCATGTTCAGGACCATTCGTGAGGAGAGAGGATGGTTCTGCTCAACCCGTCGGCTATGACATTGGATTTGCCCGGTATGTGAGTAGCCACTAGGAAGCGTTTGGTCGAGACTGCCCATTCCCAGACCCTCATCGCTTCCCTGCAAAGAGGATAGGATCTGGTCCCTCCCTGTTTGTTCAGGAACCAGACAACTGACATGTTGTCTGAGTGAACAGCAATTACACCCTGAGGGAGGTAATAGTGAAGGGCTTGAAGGGACAGGAGTACTGCCCTCATTTCTAGGATGTTGATGTGGAGAGAGGTCTCTTCCGGATGCTATTTGCCCTGGACTGACCTGCCCAGGGAATGACCCCCCACCCCGTCTGGGAGGCGTCCGTGGTCAAAGTGGCCGCCGGAGGAGGAAGAACAAAGGGTCGTCCCTGATCCAAATTGGAGGACACTAGCCACCAGCGAAGGTCCCGTCTGCAAGATTCTGTGATCCATATTAGATGACTGAGAGGGAGTTCCTGAAAGGACCACTGAGTTGAAAGAAGCCACTGGAGGATTCTCATCTGTAACCTTGCCAAGGGAACTAGCAGAACTGTGGCAGACATCGATCCCAACAGCTGCATGACCATTCTGGCTGGAGCTTTGGACCTGGGGAGTAAGGCTCGAACCTGATTTTGTATGATCTGAATTCTGTCTGCAGGTAGATAGACCCGCATCTGGTTTGAATCTATCTCTGCCCCTATGAATCTTATTCTTTGAGATAGCCGTAACACAGACTTTGGCCAATCGAAGGTGATTCCGAGGGAATTGCCCAGTGATGTTGTGGCTTGCAGGCTCCGTAGAAGTAGATGCTTGGAGGTGGCAGTTAGAAGCCAGTCGTCTAGGTACGGAAACACCTGGAATCCTAGACTCCTCAAGTGAGCAGTCACTACTGCCAAGCATTTGGTGAACACCCTGGGGGCTGTGGTGAGACCAAAGGGCAGCGCACGGAACTGAAAATGACTCCCTCCTAGGCTGAAGTGCAAGTGTCTCCTGGACGTTTGATGTATTTTGATATGGTAATACGCGTCCTTGAGGTCTATGGAGCACATCCAAACACCTTTCTCCAACAATGGGAGAATGGTTTGTAAAGTGACCATTCGGAACTTGGACTTCTTGACTTAATGGTTTAGGTTGCTTAGGTCCAAAATGGGCCTCAAGTCCCCGGTCTTTTTTGGCACCAAAAAGAATCTTGAGTAAGTCCCTAATCCGATCTGGTCTGCGGGGACCGATTGGATGGCTCCTTTTTGCAGCAGTTTTGAAATTTCTATGGCTGCGGTATCCCGTTGACTGGGTGGCGGGTCCGGGATTCTTTTGGACTGAGGGAGGGGGGGACAACAGAATGGGATGGAGTAACCTCCGGCGATAATTCGAAGCACCCATCGGTCCTGAGTGATCCCTTCCCAGGCCTTTAGGTGCTTCGAAAAATGACCCCCGACTGGCTCCGGAGCAGCACAGTCGGGCAATCCCTCAGGGACTATGAAAAGCTGAAGAGCCACGAAAGGACTCGCGGTCTCCAGTGTTGCGGGCGCCTCTGGGACGGCGTCTTCCTGATGAATTTCCCCCTCCTCTGCCTCTGGAGGGGGAACCTTCCTGCTGAGAGGGGTAAGACTTCTGCGATCTCCGGAACCACATCTTCCCTCCTCTTTTAGCCTTGGGATAAGGCCGAAAGGGAGTGGAAAATCGTGCCCCTACGGCAGTCAGAGTCTTACCCTCCTGTTCACAGCGGGTAAGTGTGTCTTTCACCTTGGGCCCAAACAGGGAGGACCCATCAAAGGGGTGTCGTGAATGAAGACTTGAAGGCCTCCTTGAAATGACACAGGCGGAGCCAGGCTTGTCTCCAGAGAGCAATGCCTGTACTGCCGCTCTACTCGCCTTCGCCGCATACAAAATGAGCCTCATGGACGAGTTTGAAATGGATGACATTGTAGCCAGCTGAGATCCAACCGTCTGGGCCAGCTCCTCAGGCAGGTTACCTAAGAGGGTATCGGATAGCTCCTTAATCAGATCCCTCTGGAATCTCGTAAAGTGCGTCAGGTAGTTCAAAGACCTCAGGGTAAAGGCCGCTGAACTTAGGGTGCGCTTGCCGTACCGATCCATGCTCCTAGACTCCTTATTAGGAGGATGGACGGACGTAGAAGCCTCTGCTACATCCTGCTGTGTAGCAGATGCCACCACCATAGCATCCACAGCCACACCTTTCGTAAGGAACTCTCTATCTGGGGGCGCCAAAAGAAATTTGTTTGGACGAGCGGGCGCCGGTTCCACAGAGTCCGGGTGTTCCCACGCCCTTCGACAGATCAAATCCAAGAGCTCGTCGAAGGGCGGAGACACCCAGGAGGCGGAGGGCTGAGCCCCGAAGGCCTTTAGGAACACCGACTCATCAGCAGAGGGAGGTTTGGACTGCCAGCCGCCTCATTGTTTTAGGGCTTCCAGGATGCCTGCAAAGGAGACATCATCCGAGGACGACTTGGGGGACCCCTCTGCATCATCGAGATCAGTGTCAGATGTCAAAGACTCGTCAGGGGAGTCAACGTGCTTCCTCTTGCACGTTTTCTTCCTGGGAGGTTCTTCCAAAGAGGCTTCAGAAGGACCTCCAGGAGGGGGAGAAACCCCAGCGGGGGTAACCTGAGGCCCAGGGGCTCCGCTGTCTGCGGACAGGGGAACTGCCAACGACCCAGTCTCCAAATGTAGGGAAGGAGCTGGGGAAACTGTGGAGGTAGCCAAAGAAGATTTGGCTAGAGCACTCTTCATAGCCCTGAAGGCGGGACCACCAGAATCCTGGGAAGGTCCCCCCTCCGTGGCCACGACAGTGGACGGTACTCCCGCCGACGCACCAAGAGGGAGACTTGGGACCGAAGGTATCAATCCCGAAGCCCCCCACCCCAGGGCCGAAGGAAGAAGTCCGTGCACTGAACTCCGACCCAGGAGCCGGAGTCGGAGCAAGGGTCGGGCCTGACCCTAACACCTCCACTGGTTCCACCAACACCTGCTCCAACGGTGCTGAAGCTGTTGGAGGAGGAAGTACAGTAAGGGAGTGGACCATCGGCTCTGAAGCCGAATGGGCTGGAGCCGAAACCATCTTTTGGAACACCGGAGACTGGAAGAGTCGAAGGAGCACCCTGTCGATGTCCGAATCAGACATCCTGGAAGATCTCGAGGATACAGATCGGGCCCGAACAGATTTCTCCATCGGCTCCGAAGGGCTCGGGGACCGGCTCCGAAAGGACTCAACAATTATCGGCTCCGAGGAAACCTTCAAGGAAATTTCCCTCGGCGCCGATAAGGACTTCGGCACCGAGGGGGAAGTGTCTGAGCCGATGACCCTTATCAGCTCCAATATCAGTGGAGCCAATGAGGGTGACCCGCCTCTCGATGCCCCAGACCTCGGCTCCGAAACCAGAGGGGTCGAGGCTGGAGGCATCGAGGCAGACCGTTCCGACCTCGGCTCCGAAGTCCGTGGAGCCGATGGAGAAGTCTGCTTTGCTTTTTTAGCCGTCGGTTCCGACTGACTGGTCGGAGACGGCGCTTTCCTCTTCTTAGAAGGAGACGGAGAGGAAGATAAAGCCTCCTCGAAAGAAGGCTTGATTAATCCTTTGAGGATTAATTTGTTTTTCCTCTCCTGGAGGACTCGGGAGGAAAACGCATGGCATACACTGCACAATTCCTGGAGATGTTTGGCGCCAAGACAATAGGCGCACGAGGAGTGGTCGTCCATTATGGACATTTTGAACCCACACCTCGTGCACTTTTTAAACCCGGAGGGTTTATGTTCCTTAGACATAGTTCTACAAGAAAACACAGACCACAACAGTAAACTTTAAGACACAGGTACAAAGTATGCCAGAAACTCAGAATATTTTAAACTGAAAAAAACTATTTTTTTACACACAGAAAGAGAAAGGGAAAAAAACAAGGAGGGTCAAGACCCTCTAACTCAAACGGGTACTTGACCCACACACAACCACTAAAGTAGTTAGTACAGGGGAAGGCCCCTCTAACTTAAACGGAACCTTCTCTGACAGGAAAATTTAAGCTAAACTCAATGAAACAACAAGAAACACACTCGTACACAAAAAATAGCCGTTAAAACGGCTTTTGGGTTGAAATGAGTGAACTACTGACAGGAAAAGAGACTATAAATATAGTACTTAGCCCAGCCAATGTTGAGACCACGTCCAAGCTCTGTAAGCGGCAAACGAGATCTGGGGGATTAGTGGTGGTGCATCCTGGGATAAAGATAGCTCAGCCAATTACAGGCCTCGCTCTATAGCATAAGCGTGCCGAGTCGGAGCCGAGGGATCGGCTCCGAGCCCATCAGTCAGAATGTAGGCGAGATAGGATCACATAACATCAAAAATTTCAGTAGTTGGCCGACTGGCACTTGTGAACTGCTTTTGCTTCGGGCACAGCATGGCAAGAAAGATTGATGTAATGGCTTCAGCTGCATGTTTTATACCCCTGACTACCTGATGTCATGGAAGAAAGAGACAGCAACCGACGTAGGACCCAAGACTTTGTTAATCAGGCCGACTGAGGGCTACTGCAAGCAGGTAACCCAAATGTGATGACTGCAACAGTGAAACACGAAGAACACCTGCCTCTATCCATTAATGGCATGAGGGGCAGTCATGGAGTACATTTTCTATCACCCATCCTTATATCCAAGTTGCATTTAAATATGGACAGGGATGAGCTTTGTTTTACTTGAATGGATAGTCGGTAAACCCCTGCCGCTCCAGCAGCTGCCCCATCCCCATTCCCTCTGGTGTTCCATTACTTGGCTATTTCTCCTCAGTTACCATAAACACTGTTCAAACCTGTCAGCGTGCATACTGTTTTCTTACTTACTTCTACAATGATTACAGAAATTGAAATAAATGAGCCATTTGCTAAACAAATACAGTCTCACAATGAAAACAGACTTAGCATGAGCACTAAACTCTGCCCTTGAAACTCATATTCATTGAAACAGCATGAAAACCCACATTCACTATGCATCTAGCCAGTGGAGGACTAAGCTTGCCTCTGGGTTGTTTTCAAACCACAGGCTCCTTACACATTTTTACGGCCATGCATACATGTATATGTTCTTTGATTCACCTTCCTGATTGTATTAAATTATATTCCTTGTATAATACAGCACCACTTGTTACAATGAGTTTTAAATTTATTTTGAACAGTCTTCTAGTAAGCAATGAAACAAAATGTATGAGCCAGTAATGACAAAACTATGAATTTTTATAGGTCAACCATAAAAGGCCACTGAAACTTCTGTCCACCAATATCAGTAAACATATAAAATCTCTGTAGACGTTATCTAAACAATTTCACATGAAAGGGATCTGTAACTAATGAAGCAGTTGCTGCTAGCATACAACTTTACATTTCATCGTTTCATATACAAATAAAGTGCCAGTTGCTCTTAAAAAGAATAAATTTCCCTAGGTTACATTAAAAAAATAAGCTAGCAATATTGCAATAGGGAATGGATGGCTAACTGATAACAGATTCATTGTTACTAGGTAACTCCTCCAAAGGAGGACATTTACAGGACTGCAGCATCCACTCCCTTTGAAGTACAACACAGTGCAGTATCAGTGATCCATCTGCATACTGTGGGAGTAGAACTCACAGCCTTCTGCATCAAAAGCAACTATACTACCTGTTGTGCTACTAACAATGCAAGCAGACTTGGCATAAGCAGCACTAAACTTCTCTCCCCCTGAAGCTTTTAGTTCCTTGTAAAATCCACTTGACAATCAACTAAATCTCTCAACTTCGCAGCACAAAAAAATCTGGAAAAAGGCAACATTTATTTTTTGTGGGGATGGGGTGGGCAAAAGCCCAAAACCAGGGGTACATTTTAAACATTGCTTGCATAATCTTAGAAAGTTGCTAAAATTAAGTGTTTTGTGTTACCATGTGTTTCTTGAAAGACAGGGAGACTGAAACCTAAAGGGCTGTCATTATTTAGTGAATTCAGTTCTCAGTAATTTGCTAGAAAAAGTACAGTTTTGTACCTACCATAAATGTAGATGTCCGATAGGAATGCATCTGCACTCCTTACAAATGGGTTGTCCTGTCGTCAGGCAGCCCTTTGGTCGGCCGGATTCCAAAGTCTGGGTCTGGCCTCGGCTGGTGTCGCACTTCACCAGACGTCATAGCTGCAGTTATTCGGGTATAAAGGCATCAGCCGACGCCATTTTCCTCAGTGTTTCTTGCCCCAGATGCCAGGTGCCCTCTTGGAAGGCTAAATTTGGATAAATGCCAATGATTCCAAATAGTAGGGAGCAAAAACAAAAAATAAGCATGTATGTACATATATACAAACAAATACACCATAATAGATCCCCCCCAAGCTAGCTGAAGGCTGGCAAATACCCTAGGAGTACCTCAGAGGGGAAGGTGGGTGGGTAATCCTGACTGCAGATGCATTCCTATCGGACATCTACATTTATGGTAGGTACAAAACTGTACTATGTTCCTTCAAGGATGCATCTGCAGTCCTTACAAGTGGGTAGAATACCATAGCTAAACAAGGGGAGGAGGAAAGCGTAGAGATTATGGTGTAGCTAGGATCCCTTGCAAAACAGCAGTGGCAAAACCTGCTCGGAATCTAGAGTATAAAGGTAAATTGTAATGCTTGGCAAATGTATGCACGGAGGTCCAAGTAGCAGCCTCTATAATGTCCTTGGTAGCCACTCCTCGTAAGAAAGCTGTGGTAGTGGCTGTAGCCCTTGTGGAGTGAGGCCTGATGTTCTCTGGAGTTTTCTTTCCATGGTAGGAGTAACAAAATCTAATGCAATTTCCTATCCATTTGGAGATTGTCTGTTTTGAAATTGGTTTTCCTTCCTTTCCTGTGGCATATGCTACTAGGAGCTGGTCAGTTTTTCTATTGGACTTAGTCCTGTCCAGGTAGTAGCGTAACTGTCTGTGTACTTCCAAGGTATGCAAAAGTCTTTCTCCCCTGTTCTGTGGGTTTGGGAAGAATGTAGGTAGGTGGATAGCCTGATTTAATGACACTCTGGATACCACCTTAGGCATAAATGAAGGATTTGTTCTCATGGACACTCTATCTTGATGGAAGATCAGGAAGGGTTGTACTGCCATTAATGCCTGTAGTTCAGAGACCCTTCTTGCTGAAGTTATTGCCAGCAGGAAAGCAGTCTTCCAGGATAAGTATTGTAATTCTGCTGTTGCTGCTGGCTCGAAAGGAGGAAGTGTCAATTTTTCTAGCACAAAGTTCAAGTCCCATGCTGGCAATGGTGGTTTCCTGGGAGGTTTTACATTTTTAATTCCTCTCAAACTGCCTGAGCAGAGGATGTGAGAAAACAGGGGGATCCAAGCTGTATTCTGCCGAAATAGCTGATGCGTGTATCTTGATGGAGGAATAGGACAGGCCTGTATGGAAGAGCTCTGCCAAGTACTCCAGGATGTTGGCTATGTTTACCAGAGACACATCTTTTCCCTTTGCAATACTCCAGTTGAGATATCTTTTCCATTTTGCTGCATAATTCTTTCTTGTTGAAGGTCTGCGAGCCTCAAGGATAATGTCTTTAACCCTTTGGGATAAATTTGGGTTAGTTGCTCTTATGTAATGTTCCAGGCAGTCAGCTGCAGAGATTTCAGGTTTGGATGCAGGATGTTGTAGCTGTTCTGTGTTAACAGCAATGGGATCAGGGGTAATGTCCACATTTGTTCCCGAGACATGCTCCTCAGTAATGGGTACCAATGTTGTCTTGGCCAGTCTGGAGCTATCAGAATGATCCTTGGATGTTCCTCTTTGATCTTCAATAGCACCTTGTGCATCAAAGGAAGTGGTGGGAATGCATATGCTGTCAGGTTTTTCCAACTGAAAGATAGGGAGTCCACCTTCCAAGCAAGTGGGTGGTACGTCCTTGTGCAGAATTTCTTTAGCTGGTGATTGAGTGGGGATGCAAATAAGTCTATTTGTGGTAGTCCCCATTTTCTTCATAGGTTCATAGGTTCATACTAGGCTATCTGCCCGAGGGCATTTACAAGCCTAGCCCATAGTTTTGTGGCTTACGCCACCCCTTTAGTATGGGGAACTATACCCATTATTTTGCTGTGCCTCTGTCGAGCAGTGACACTGAGGTAATCCCTGGGGTATATCTGCGATCTCCCATCCATTGGTCAAGATTTCTCTTGAACAAGGCCAGCGAGGTGCTCTGCCTCACATATACCGGGATTTTATTCCACAGCATAGGGAGTCTTTGGGTGATGAATCTATCCCTCCAGCACGTCCTATTAATAGCCGTGTCGAGGTTTAAGTCTCCGCCCTTGTGGCTCTGACAGATCTAGATTTTTGAGGTGAAGCATATTCATCAAATCTGGGTTTGACATGGCCTTGTATGTTAGGCAAAGGTCACCTCTGAGCAAGCGGTGGCGACTGAATAGAGCTGGAGTTCTTTCAGTCGGGCAGCATAGGACAGATGTTTGAGACCCTTTATCCTTTTGGTGAGGAACTTTTGTGGCCTCTCCAGCTGCTGCAAGTGTCGGGTCAGATACATTCCAAATGGGGCATTGTACTCAATCATTGGTCTGATGAGTGATGAGTATAGGGAGACTATGACCTCCCTTGATCTAGATGAGAATCCCTTCATGATAAGGTGGGCAATGTAGAAGGTCTTCCTAACTACTTTAGCTACATGGGTGTCGAATGACAGACTACTATCAACCTGGGTTCCCCAGGTCCCTGATAACTTCTTCTGTGCTCAGTGGATTGCCACCTATTTGGTAGCTAGGGGTAACCTTGTTTTTCCCGAAGGGTATGACTATGCATTTTTTGGCATTTAACTTTAGGCCATGGCTCTGGCACCAGTTATCCTTTTCTGTGAGACCCTTCTGAAGGATATCTGTGTCAGATGTGTTTTCTACTATGGCCAGTTTGCAGTCATCTGCAAACTTTGTCAGCCATAACCCTCCTGTGTTTGCTTGTACTTCGGAAAAGTAGATGCCAAACAAGAGTGGGCCCAGGACTGAGCCCTGTGGTACACCACTTGTGACAGGCTTTGAGTCTGACATGGCGCCAGCAACTCTGACCCTGTGGGTTCTGTCACTCAGCCAGTTTGCAACCCATCTTGTGATGTATGGGTTAACATTTAAGCTGATGAGTTTTTCAATGATACCCGAGTGGGGTATTGTATCGAAGGCCTTCGCCAGATCGAGGTAGGCTTGTGATGGCTTTGAAGATGTCCGGGTGCAGCATCCATTCGTGGGCATCCGTGGTAGTTCTGCTTAATATGTCTGCTAGAATGTTTTCTTTCCCCGGTACAAAAATTGCTTACAACTGAATGTTGTAGCTCAGAGCCACATTCCATAGGTCCAGTGCCATCCGGCATAGAGGGTATGAATGTGTGCCTCCCTGTTTGTTGATGTACCACATAACTGTGGTGTTGTCTGTCCTTACCATCAACTGTCCTTCTTGGAGGAATGGTCTGAATGCCTGGATTGCCAATTTTACTGCCAGCATTTCCTTTAGATTTATGTGCAGGTGCAGCTGATCTTGAGTCCATAAGCCTTGTATGCACTTGTCCAGCATGTGGGCCCCCCAACCGAGGTCTGAGGCGTCCGTTGTGATGGTTTGGCTTGGTTAAATGCTCTAGAAGGACAAACCTGTGTTCGATTGACAGGCCTGAGCCCACCATAGGAACTCTTGCTTCAGGCATGGTATTAGTGGAATTTTGGTTTCTAGGCAGTGTTTGTGTTGAGACCATAAATTCTTCAGGTACCACTGTAGCTTTCTCATATGCAGTCTGGCATGAGGGACCAGAATTATGCAGGATACCATGAAGCCCAGGGCTTGCAGTACTTTTCTTGCTGTTAGATGGTTCTGCTTTGTTAATGCCAAGAAGTAGAGAGGAAGTTGTTCTTGTTTTTCTACAGTTAGGAATGCCATTTGTTTTGATGTGTCCAGCTCTGTACCTAAAAAGGTTATTCTTTGGGATGGTATCAGCCTTGACTTTTTTATATTGACTGTATATCCCAGGGCTTGCAGCAAGTAAATGACTCTTTGTAAGTCTTCTGTTAGCTTGTTTTTGTTGTCCGCTTGTATCAGGCAGTCGTCCAGATAGGGATAAATTTGGATTCCCTGAAGTCTGCAATGAGCGATTACTGATGCCAGGCATTTCGTGAACACTCTGGGCGCAGTAGATAAGCCAAAGGGCAATGCTGAGAATTGATAATGCTCTGATCCTGCAAGAAATCTGAGGTATCTTCTGCAATTTGGTCGTATGGGGACGTGCAGGTATGCCTCCTTGAGATCTAGAGTTACCAGCCAAGACTCCTTGCCCAGCATGGGAAGAAGCTGCTGTAGAGTCAGCATTTTGAATTTTGGAACAATGAGGAATGTGTTTAAAGCGGACAGGTCGAGAATAGGCCTCCATTTTTTCTCTTTTCTTGGTACCAGGAAGAGTCTGGAGTAAAATCCCTTTCCTTGTTCCATAGATGGTACCTTTTCTACAGCTCTCATTCTTACTAATTGAGCTATTTGTTTTAGAGCTTCTATCTTTTGATTTGGTGGTAGGTTTGGCATTCCTCTTTTTCCTGGTAGAGTATGGAAATGAAACCTGTAACCTTGGTCTATAGTTTGCAAAATCCACTTGTCCCTTGTGATTTAATGCCAGTTTTTTGAAAATAAGGCTAGCTTTCCGCCTAAGGGTGCTGCTAGCTGTTTCCTGGTAGGCGGTGCCAGAGCCAAGTCACTGTGATTGTCCTGTTGCAGTGGTAGTGGCTGTGTCTGTGCCTCGCTGGTTGTTGCCCTGCCACTGGCGTCCCCTGTAGGCACCCCTGGATTGATTTCTGCCTCTTGAACGCCTATTCCTGCCTCTCTGTGCTTTAGAGGAGTCTGGAAAGGACCAATTTTTGGAGGGCCAGTTCCTGCTAAACCTTGGAGGTTGGACCTGTAAGAAGTCTTTCACTGTTTGTACAGATTTTGCCTTCTCTTCCATTTTCTTCAGTACCTGCTGAGCAGGAGAACCAAATAAATTGACCTTGTCCATGGGAGCATCTAATAGTTTTGATTTGACATGGTCCGGCAAGGCCTGTTCTTTCAACCATGCATGCCTTCTGATAACAGTACCAGTCATGGCTGATCTAAAGGAAGCCTCCAGTGCATCATAGCCGCATTTTAAAGAATGGTTACTAACTTGCTGAATGTTATGCACCATTTCCAGAACATATTTCTTATCTAAAGATTCATCAGAGGACAGTTTCTTGGTTAACTGATCAAGCATAAACTCCTGATATTGGAACATATGAAATTGACAGTTCAAGGCCCTAGCTGACAGAGTAGCAGAGGTGTATACTTTTTTACCCTATCTCTCCAAGGACCTGGATTCCCTTTCAGAGGGTAGGGGATTTTTAGCAGAGGTAGATGCTACTGCCTTAGGCCCCTGGGAGATAGTCTCGGGATCTGCAAAAGGAGCCTTGTATAAATGGTGATGTGTGTCCGGGACCCTGTAGAACCTATCGGGCTTAGCAGGGGCTGGAGGTAAAGAATCAGGAGCAGTACAGGCATCATTAAATGCATCATCTACAACAGAAAGAACTGGAGGTATAGCTAAAGGCCTATGTTGTGGTAAATGCAAAAAGGTTCTAAGCCTTTTCCTGGAGTCTGAGAAATCTTGGCCCTGCCACTGAAATTGTTCCCTCATGGCATGTAAGGTTTCCCCAAAGGAAAATTCCTCAGGTGGAGAGGCAGAAGGAATCGACTCTTCAGCATCAGAGTCTTCGTAAGGAGAATAAGGAGCCTCTGGAGGGTCGGTATTGTCTGAATCATCAGAGGAATCATCCGTGGACACTGGCTCAGGGGGTTCTGCTCTAGGTCTCTTCTCTGGAGGTGGATGAGAGGCCCTGTCTGGATGAGGTTGGGATCCCCTTAAAGAAATGAGATCCTCTGCCAGAGAAAGCATTTGGGAACTGGAGCTGGGCCTGTGAGAGGGGGGCTTAACAGGCACAGTCTTAGTAGCTTTAGCTGCTTTAGCCCTGGCAAAAGCCTTAATGGACATGGCTGCAGGAGGCCTAGCAGCTCCACGAGCAGGGGTTGATATATCCAAGGGAATAGTGTCCGATAATTCCTGAGAAACCACAACAGCAGGTTGGATTTCAGAAGCCGATTCTACCAGGTTAGAAGAGGCCTCGGTAGAAGGCATGGTTTCGGCTGAAGAAAGAACCGCTTGCTCGGTTTTGGCCGAAACCGAGACACTCGCGGTTTGCTTAACCGCGGTTTCGGCCGAAACCGCGGACTGCGAGTGTCGGTCCTTTTCTTTGCGTTTTTTGTTAATTTATGTAGTCGGAGGGTCCGACGGCATAATATAGGCAAAATCAGAGCCGAAAAACTGCTCAGCAAACTCTGACCGACGTCTAAGCGTCCGTCGGTTAAAAGAAGCACAGGCTAGACAAGCTGCTACGTCGTGGTCTGGGCCTAAACAAGGTAAGCAGTAAGAGTGGAAATCTTTATGAGGTATTTGTTTCCCACAAGTTAGACAGTTATTCACTTTTTCTGACATCGGCTGAGGCAAGAAAGAGTCCCCAACGGGGTACTTAGCTTTTTAGAAGTCTTTGAAGTAGTATTCGGTAGTAGTAATCTCTGGATCTGACCGACCGGCACTTGCGAACAGCTTCTGCTTCGGGTGCCACGCGGCAAGAAAGACTGAGGAAAATGGCGTCGGCTGATGCCTTTATACCCGAAGAACTGCAGCTATGACGTCGGGTGAAGTGCGACACCAGCCGAGGCCAGACCCAGACTTTGGAATCCGGCCGACCGAGGGGCTGCCTGACGACAGGACAACCCATTTGTAAGGACTGCAGATGCATCCTTGAAGGACATCTGGATTCCCATGATGGGTATAGCAGAAACGTATGCAATGACCTATTCATTTAGAAATGGTTTGCTTAGATAAAGCCTTCCCTTGAGAAGCTGTAGCATAGGATACAAAGAGCTGGTCAGTTTTTCTGAAAGCCTTAGTTTTGTCCAAGTAGTAACAAAGCTGCCTGTGAATGTCCAAGGAATGCAGGAGTCTCTCACCTTTGTTCTGTGGATTGGGGAAGAAGGTGGGTAAGTGGATGGTTTGATTTAAAGCTACACTGGAAACCACCTTAGGCATAAAGGAAGGATTAGTTCGTAGAGAAACTCTGTCTTGATGAAAAATGAGGAAAGGTTCCACTGCCATTAGTGCCTGTAGCTCTGAGACTCTCCTAGCTGAAGTTATTGCTAGGAGCAGGGCAGTCTTCCATGATAGGAACTGAAGATCTGCAGAGAAAGCTGGTTCAAAGGGAGGTAGCGTTAGTTTTTCCAGAACAAAGTTGAGGTCCCATGTTGGTGTGGTCTAATGTTTTTTGCCCCTCTGAGGAACTGCCTTAGAAGAGGATGTGAAAATAAAGGTGGATCCGTGTTGTAGTGAGCTGAAATAGCTGAAGCATGGATTTTAATTGAGGAAAAGGAAAGCCCTTTGTGCAACATCTCAGCTAAATACTGTAGAATGTGAGGCATGTGAGGCTGAATTGTGTCTTGGCCTTTAGCTTGGTTCCAGGCACAAAACCTTTTCCATTTGCCCGAATAAGCCTTCCTGGTGCTTGGCCTCCTGGCTTCCAGAATAACATCCAGAGCTGCTTGTGAAAGAGGAGCTGGTTGGATGTTTAGTTGATTTGCCATGCAGCCAGATTTAAAGTTTTGAGCTGGCTGTGAATAATCTGTTTGTTTTGTTGTGTGAGCAAATGGGGTATTTGAGGCAATATCCATGGTGGGCTGTGGGCCATATTTTTCAATAGCAGGTACCAGTGCTGGCGTGGCCAGTCTAGGGCTATGAGAATCAGTCGTGGTCTCTCCTTTTTGACCTTCAAAAGAACCTTTGTGAGGAGAGGTAATGGAGGGAAGGCATATGCTGTCAGATTTTTCCAAATGAAAGAGAGAGCGTCCACTTTCCAAGCTTGATGGTGGAATGTCCTTGTACAAAATGTTGTCAGTTGGTAGTTTTGAGGACTGGCAAACAGGTCTATGCTTGGAAGGCCCCATTTTTGAGTTATCATTGCAAATATTTGTGGATCTAGTTCACACTCGTGGGGATCTTTGATGTTTCTGCTGAGGTCGTCTGCCAATGTGTTCTTCTGTCCTGGCAGGAATTGAGCTTGTAACTGGACTTGGTAGGCCAGAGCTGTGTTCCATAAGATCATTGCTTGCCTGCATAGAGGGTAGGAATGTGTACCCCCTTGTTTGTTTATGTACCACATTACTGTCGTGTTGTCCGTCTTTATTGCAAGTTGTCCTGGATGTAATAGATCCTTGAAGGCTGTCAGAGCTTTCTGTACAGCTAGCATCTCTTTTTGATTTATGTGTAGATTTCTTTGATCTGCAGTCCATAGGCCTTGAATGCATTGTCCTGCCATGTGTGTCCCCAGGTAGTCTGAAGCATCTGTTGTGATAGTCTGCCTGGCTGGGGGCAAGGTGAAAGGCTGACCCTTGTTGAGGTGACATGCCTGTGACCACCACAGAAATTCCTGTTGTAGGCAGGGAATGAGAGATATCATTGTGTCCAAGCTGTGGCTGTGTTGAGACCATACGCTTTTTAGGTACCACTGTAATTTCCTCATATGCAGCTTTGCAAATGGTATTATTAGTATGCAAGATGCCATGAAGCCCAAAGCCTGCAGAATTTTTCTTGCAGTTAATTGGGTCTTTGTTGCCATTGTCTTGAAATATTGAGTCAGTTGTAGTTGCTTGTCTGGCATAAGGTAAGCCTTCTGGGCCGTTGTATTCAAGCTGGCACCCAGGAATGTCATTTTTTGTGAGGGTACTAGTTTTGACTTCTTTTCGTTTACTGTGTACCCCAGGCAGTTTAGTAGATGCTTTACAAAGGCCAGATAATGTAAGAGAATGTCTTTGCTTTCTGCTTGGATGAGGCAGTCGCCCAGGTATGGATATATTTGAATTCCTCTTTGTCTGCAGTATGCAATTACTGGTGCCAGGCATTTTGTGAAAACTCTGGGCGCAGTAGATAAGCCAAAGGGCAGTGCAGAGAATTGGTAATGGGTTGAACCTGCAATGAAACAGAGGTATCTTCTGCAACTTTGTCTGATAGGGACATGCAGGTATGCCTCCTTGAGGTTCAACGTTACTAGCCATGCTTCCTTGCCCAACATGGGAAGTAGCTGCAGTAGTGCTAGCATCTTGAATTTGGGTACTTGTAAGTAAGTGTTTAGAATTGAAAAGTCCAGAATTGGTCTCCAGGCATTGTCCTTTCTGGGCACTAGAAAGAGTCTTGAGTAAAATCCTTGGCCTTGCTCTCGAGTAGGTACCAGCTGAATGGCTCATGTCCATGAGAGCTGTAATTTGTTTTTGTGCCTCTGCCCATTGATTTTGTGGCAGGTTTGGCATTCCTCTTTTCATTGGCAAGGTGTGAAAATGGAATCTGTATCCTCGTAAAGTTATGTCTAGGACCCATTTGTCCTTTGTGACAATGTGCCAATTGTCTGCAAAAAGTGTGAGTTTTCCCCCCAAGGGGGCTGCCAAGAGAGTACTGCTTGGCCAGATGAGGTGCAAGTCATTGAGTTTGCCTTCTGGCGGATTGAGACCTGTCTTCTCCTCCCTTCTATGTTGCAGTGCCCCATTGGCGAGGTTTATACTGGGCTTGTGGTTGCCCTCTGCCCCTTGGGCATCTGTATTTACCACCTCTGCGGTCTGTCAGTGGCTGGAAACGACCAATTTTTTGTTGGCCAGTTTCTGCTGAAGCAAGGGGGTTGTACTTGTAGGAAATCTGACTGTCTGCATAGATTTTGCCTTATCTTCCATTTTCTTAAAAACTTCTTCTGCTTTAACTCCAAAAAGAACATCCTGCTATAAGGGAGCATCTAGTAGTTTTGCTTTAACATGATCAGGCAGAGTTTGCTCCTTTAACCTAGCATGCCTACGTATAACAGACCCAGTGACAGCTGCTCTGCAGGAGGCCTCCAAAGAATCAAACCCACATTGTAAGGTATGTTTGCCCACCTGCTCAGTGACGTGCAACAGATCCTGTACTTCTTTCAATTCAGATTGTTGAGGGAGAGTAGTTATTCTTTGCTTTACCTGAGAGATTAGAAATTGCTGATACTTAAGCATATGAAATTGACAATTCAGTGCCCTCATAGCTAGTGTGGCTGAGGTGTAAACCTTTTTCCCCCACCTGTCTAGTGCTCTGGAATCCCTCTCAGAAGGTACTGGGTTTTTAGCCATAGAAGCCTTAGCCCCCTTGGGACCCTGGGAGATAGTCTCTGGGTCAGTTACTGGGCTTTTGTAAAGAAATTTGTGGGAATCAGGAACTCCGTAGTATCTGTCAGGCTTAGCCGGAGCAGGAGGTAGAGAGTCTGGGTTGAAACTGGATTCTAAATAGACATCATCCACAATGTCCAAAACTGGTGGGATGGCAAGTGGTCTGTGCTGGGGGAGTAAAAGAAACTCTCTGAGCCTTTTCTTTGAATCAGAGTAGTCTTGACCTTCGCAGTGAAAACGTTCCCTCATAGTGTGTAAAGTTTCCCCAAAGGAGTAGCCTTCAGGAGGAGAAGCTGAGGGAATAGAGTCCTCAGCATCAGAATCTTCATAAGGAGAGAAGGAATAGTCTTGGTCCTCAGAGGAGTCTGAAGAAATGGACATTTGCTCAGAGGAAGCATAATCTTCCTCTTGTCCAAGCCTTTTGTCAGGAGGGGGCTGTGAACCCCTGATTAAAGGAATCAAATCTTCAGCCATTTTGAGCATCTGTTTCTTAGGCATAGGGCCTTGAACAGGAGACTTAAGTGCAGTCCTTTTAGATTTAGGAGGAGTCTTCAACTTAGAAAACGTTTTAATGGTGACAGTCGTCGGTCTGAAAACACCTTCAGAAACCGATGGCGTTTCTGTAGCACCGACGTCTTTTGAAGCAAAGTCGTCGGAAGGGGCTGAAGTAGAAGGCTGCGTCGGCCTGGTACATTCTGTCAAAATTTCCGTAGCGGTCTCGGGTTCCAGATCTGCGGTAGTCAGGGGCTGCGTCGGAGCCTCACTGAGGAAGAACCGGAGACCAGATCAGCCGAGGCCTCGGAATTTGGCTTAGGCCTGGGCTGTCTGTCCTTATCCCTGCGTTTTTTGTGCACGCCGGTAGTCGGTTGCTCAGACGGCATGGTGTAGTTAAATTTCCTACCGAAGTAGTATCGTGCGAAATCAAAGCGTCTTTTAATAGTAAGCTTATTAAACCTAGCACAAAACCGACAAGTGACATCGTGGTCTGGGCCTAGGCAAGATATGCAATAAGAATGAAAATCCTTAAGAGGTATTTGCTTCCCACAAGAAATACAATTGTTAACTTTTTCTGACATCGGCCTGAGGCAAGAAAAGTTTCCCCAACGGGGTACTTAGCTTTATAGAAGACTTCGGTCTGAAATTCAAATTCGAAAATCTCAGGAGTCGGCCGACCGGCACTTGCGAACTGCTTCTGCTTCGGGCACCGCGCGGCAAGAAAGACAGAAGAAAATGACGTCGGTTGCATTATATATACTCCTGGCGCACTGACGTCAGGGAAGAGGCGACAGCAATAGACGCCGGAGCAAGACTTTGGAATTCCGGCCGACTGCGGGTCCGCATGACGACAGGATAACCAAAGTGTGATAACTGCAGCAGGGTAACACGATGAACATCTGATAGTTCGTGTAGTCTGCTTTGAAGCATAGGTATCTTCTGCAAGATTCCCTGATTGGGATGTGCAGGTATGCTTCTTTTAAATCTAGTGTTGCCAACCAGGCATCTTTGCCTAGCATAGGAAGTAATTGGTGAAGAGTCAGCATCTTGAATTTTGGAATCTCCAAAAAGGTGTTTAGAGTAGACAGGTCCAGGATAGGATGCCATGAAAGGTCTTTTCTGGGTACCAGGAAAAGTCTCGAGTAGAAACCTTGTCCCTTTTCCTCTTCTGGTACCAGTTGAATAGCCCCCATGCTTAAGAGAGAAAGTACTTGTTTTTGGGCCTCTGCTCATTGATTTGGGGGTAGACCCGGCCACCCACTTGGTGTTGGCAATGTGTGGAAGTGAAATCTGTATCCCTGGGACACTATATTTAAAACCCATTTGTCCTGGGTAATGAGTTCTCAATTCTTTGCATGAAGAGCAATCTTTCCTCCAAAGGGGCAGTCAGTTGATAAGTGCTTTGAAATTTTTAAAGGAAGTCATTGAGACAGTTTGCCATAGGGGGTGTCTTATTATTCCTAGACTTGGAAGTGGAGGCCCCCCACTGCTTAGTTCTGCGAGTCCCCTGGGACTGAAACCTGTGGTTTTTGCTGTGTCTGGGTTTGCTTGAGCGGACTTGGAAGAGGCAGGAAAAGGACCAATTCTTAGAGGCCCAGTGCCTACTAAATCTAGGAGGCTGAACTTGTAAAAACATCTTTAACAGTTTGCATAGATTTAGCTTCATCTTCCATCTTTTTAAGAACTTCCTCAGCCTTGTTGCCAGACAGGCGGTGTTGATTTAAAGGAGCATCCAACAATTTAGCTTTAACATGATCAGGCAAAGATTGCTCCTTAAGCCAAGCATGCCTTCTGAGCACAGACCCAGTAACAGCAGCCCTGCAAGAGGCCTCTAATGAATCAAAACCACATTGCAAAGTATGTTTTCCAACTTGTTTGGCAGAATGCATTAAATCCTGTAATTCTTTATTTTCCACACAGTCCGGGAATCAACATAATTTTCTGTTTAAGCAGTCCAATAACATGTCGCTGATATTTTAACATATGAAACTGACAGTTTAAAGCTCTAATGGCCAAGGTTGCAGAAGTGTAAGCCTTCTTACCCCATATATCCAGCGCCCTGGAGTCTCTATCAGAAGGAGTAGGATTTTTAGCAGTAGAAATCTTAATGCCCTTGGCCCCCTGTGAAATAGTCTCTGGATCTGCAATAGGATTTTTGAAAAGGAACTTGTGGGACTCAGGGACCCTGTAGTATCAGTCAGGTTTTCTGGGAGCAGGAGGCAGGGAATCAGGGGCCAAACTAGATTCCGAGAAAGCATCATCAACAATGTCTAGTACAGGAGGAATAGCTAAAGGCCTATGCTGAGGTAGGAGAAGGAAATCACTAAGCCTCTTTTTTGAATCAGAAAAATCCTGGCTTTCCCAGTGGAAATACTCCCTTAGAGTATGTAAGGTTTCCCCAAAAGAAAAATCCTCAGGAGGGGAAGCAGAGGGAATAAAGTCCTCTGCACCAGAATCTTCATAAGTAAGGGCAAATCCAGATCATCAGAAGAGTCAGAAAAAACAGAATCCTGATCAGAAGAGTCATAATCAACTTCAGTCCTGGGCCTCTTAGAAGGGGGGGGGGGTTGGCTACCCCTGATTAGAGTTATTAGATCTTCAGCCATTCTTATCATTTGTTTTTAAGGCATAGAGGCCTGAGCATGTGGCCTGGGCATCGTTTTTTTTGGACATGGATCGGGATTTAGGTCTAAGTAATGAAGGAGGCGTCGATTTAATATGTAAGTCCGTAGGCCTGAATACACCCTCAGAAGCCAGTGCCTGCACAGCGGCTCAGGACCCATCCAAGGCAGAGACATCCACGGGTTCCATAGTTGAAGCATCTCGCGGCATACCGGACTCCAAATGGGTCTCAGTAGAGGCCTGCGAATCAGAAGTAGTGGGTATCAGGGGCTGCAAAAGCGCCTCACTGAGTACCGGTAAACTGGCGACTGGCTTAGAAGTGTCATAGGCAGTTTTGGACCTTGGCAGCCTGTCTCTGTCTTTATCTTTGCATTTTTTTCAAACTCCCGGTAGTCGGATGGCTAACGGACAACATTTCTGGATAATTAAACAGAGAACCGAAATATTTAGAGGCGAAAATATACCAACGACTGATAGTGCGTTGATTAAATAAAGCACAAAACCGACAGCAAGGTACATCGTAGTCAGGGCCTAGGCAAGGAATACAGGAAAAATTAATATCTTTATGAAGCATTTGCTTTCCACACGTAATGCAATTATCAACTTTTACTGACATCGGTAAGGAGCAAGAAAAAGTTTCCCAAACAGGTTACTTCGCTTTAGTTGAAGACTTCAATTCTGAAACTCGAAAATGAAAATTTCAGGAGCCGGCCGACCGGCACTTGCGAACTGCTTCTGCTTCGGGCACCGCACGGCAAGAAAGACTGATGTAATGGCGTCGGCTGAATGGTTTATAACCCTGACAACCTGACGTCATGGAAGAAGGGACAGCAACCGACAGGCCATCTGAGGGCTACCAGTAAGCAGATAACCCAAATGTAATGCTGCAACAGTGAAACACGAAGAACATCACAGCCTTGTTTAGCATCTATTTGTGAGATAGAGTCATGGTCTGCTACGACACTGTCTGCTGAGGGAATGTAGACAGCTTGGATGTTGAATTGTCTTTCTATGGCAAGTTCCCAAGCATGCAGGGCTAATCTGCACAGGAGGTAGGACCTTGCCGCTCCCCCCTGCCCAGTTTGTTGATGTACTAGAGTATGGTGGTATTGTCTGTGCATCACCTCACTGTGCCTGGATGGAGATGATCCTTGAAAATTTGTTGGGCTAATACCAGGGTTTTCATTTCCTTGATACGGATGTGTTCTTTCTATTGAGCAAGGGTCCATGAGTTTCTCACTCTCCATTCTCCCAAGGTTGCTCCCCAACCTGTGTCTGAGGCGTCTGTGAAGAGGTCTTGTTGGGGGGGGGGGGGGGGGGCTAAACAGGAAGGCTTGGGTTGGCATTTATCTGAGCTATCCACAACTTTAAATCCCTGGAAAAGCATGGGATCATTGGAATCATGAACTTCACGGGGTCCAGATGTTGTTTCCAGACTGTTCTCAAATACCATTGGAACTTTCTCATGTGAAGTTTTGCCAGGGGAACCATGAGGATGGTGGAGGCCATGAACCCCAGGAGCCTGAAGAACTCCCTGGCTGATATGGCTCTTAGACTGTGCAATTCCTTGAAGTCAGTAGTAAGGGACAATATTTTTTCTGGGGGAAGAAAAGCCATAATTTTTTCTGTTGTGATCCTGCATCCCAGGAACACATGATCCTTGAAGGAATATTTCTTTTTTGAGATTTACAGTGAACCCCAGACTTCTCAAGTGGGAAATGGTGAAGTCTAGAAGTTGTGCAACCATAGAAGCTGACAGGGCCTGGATCAGGATATAGTCTAGGTAGGGAAAGAGTTAGATTCCCTTCTTCCTGGCAAAGGCCAGGACTGGTGTCAGGCATTTTGTAAACACTCTTGGGGCGGTAGAGAGACCAAATGACAAAGCACAGAATTGACAGCATGCAGAACCCACTGAGAAGCGGAGGAATTTCCTGAAGAGGGGATGGATTGGAATGTCTAAATAGGTGTCTTTTATATCTAAAGATACTAAGAAAGTCTGGGATATGAAGGGTGAGCATGCGAAAGGAGGGAACTTGCAGGAAGGTGTTGAGATGGGACAGGTCCAGGACTGGTCTCCATGGGCCTTCTTTCCTGGGAACTAAGAACATCCTGGAGTAAAAAGTACAGTTGTGTACACTTACCATAAATGTATATGTTTGAGTGCATTCACTGTTGCAGTCATTACACTTGGATTATCCTGCTGGCAGGCTACCCTCAGTCGGCCTGAATTCCAAAGTCTAGGTCCGGCATCGGTTGCTGTCACCTCTTCCCTGACGTCAGTGCGCCAGGGGTATAACAGATGCAGCCAACGCCTTTTTCTTGCCCCAGATGTCAGCTGCCCCCCAAAGGGTAGGCTAATAACATGCCAATAAAACATGCATGCACCAAAATATATATAATACCTTCATCGATAAGCAAATACACCACATAGGTTGTATAGGTTAGAGAAGAGCAGATTAGTTGCAGCAAAGATATGGGGGATGGTGGGTGGGTAACCTGGACTGCAACAGTGAATACACTCAAACATCTACATTTACGGTAAGTGTACACAACTGTACTATGTTCTTAGTGTTTCACTGTTGCAGTCATTACGCTTGGGTTGAATCCCAAAGCTAAGGTTGGGAGGCTGGAGCTAAATAGCATTAGGAGCAGCTATGAGGCCCTGCAGAACTGCAGTGGCAAAGCCTGCCCTTGATTTAGAGTAGAGTGGTAAATGATGGTGCTTTGTAAAGGTGTGCACTGAACGCCAGGTTGCAGCCTCTAAAATGTCTTTGGTTGGTACTCCCCTGAGGAGGGTTGCTGAAGTGGCTGCTGCTCTGGTTGAATGTGGCCTAATGCCCTTAGGCACTGGCTTGCCATGTTGTGAATAGCAGAAACGGACACAGTGGCCTCTCCACTTTGAAATAGTCTGCTTTGAGATCGCCTTTCCTTGTGATCCTGCAGCATATGCCACTAAGTAGTTGCTCTGTCTTTCTGAAAGCTTTGGTTCTGTTCAGGTAGAAGCGTAGCTGTCTGTGTATGTCTAAAGAATACAGAATTCTCCCTCTTATTCTGTGGGTTTAGATAAAAAGTAGGCAGATGAATAGTTTGGTTAAGGGCCACACTGGACACTACCTAAGGCATAAATGTTGGGTTTGTCCTCAGAGATACCCTGTCTGGATAAAAAATGATAAAAGGTTCCACAGCCATGAGTGCCTGTAGCTCTAAGACTCATCTTGCAGAGGTTATTGCTAGGAGCAGAGCTGTTTTCCAAGATAAAAACTTTACATCAACTGTAGCGGCTGTCTCAAAAGGAGGCAGAGTGAGTTTTTCCAAAACATAATTGAGATCCCAAGCAGGTATTGGTGATCTCCTTGGAGGCCTTAAGTTTTTGGCTCCTCTGAGGTACTGCCTTAACAGCAGATGAGAAAAGATTGGTGGCTCTGTATTGTAATGAGCTGAAGTGGCAGAGGCAAGAATTTTGATTGATGAAAAGGATAGGCCTTTGTCCAGCATCTCAGTTAAGTATTGCAAAATCTGAGGAATATTTTGTACAGTTGTGTCAATTCCTTGTGCCTGGTTCCAAGCACAGAAACTCTTCCATTTTCCAGCGCAAGATGTTCTGGTACTAGGCCTTCTGGCCTCCAAAATGACATCCATTACAGCTTTAGTGAGAGGCGCGTTTTGTATTACTACATTATCCGCCATGCTGCCAGATTTAAGGTCTTTAATTGGCTGTGCAGGATCCGATAGGTTTGTTGGGATAGTACATGAGGTATTTGAGGCAAGGTCCAAGCCGGGCATTGGGACTAGTTCCTTAGGATTGGGTACCAGTGCTGGCGAGGCCAGTCTGGGGCAATAAGTACCATCTTTGGCTTCTCTAGTCTGATCTTTAGCAGTACCTTGGGGAGGAGAGGCAGTGGAGGAAAGGCATATATTGCTAAGCTTTTCCAGCTGAAAGAGAGGGCATCCACTTTCCATGCTTGTCTGTGAGGAGTCCTTGTGCAGAATCTTATTAGTTGGTAGTTGTGAGGAGAGGCAAATAGATCTATATCCAGGCATCCCCATTTCCTTGTTATCATGCTGAAGACTTGTGGATCCAATTTCCACTCGTGGGGATCCATGAGGTTTCTGCTTAGCTCGTCTGCCAGAGTATTTATCTTTCCTGGCAGGAATTGTGCCTGCAAATGTACCTGGTAAGTCAAAGCTGTGACCCACAGTGTCATGGCTAGTCTGCAAAGGGGGTAAGAATGAGTGCCTCCCTGCTTGTTTATATACCACACGACCGTGGTGTTGTCTGTCTATCAGTAGTTGTCCCAGATGAAGTAGGTCCTTGAAGGTTGTCAGGGGCATTCTGGACAGCTAGGATCTCTTTTTGATATGTAGATGCATTTGGTTTGCGGACCATGTTCCTTGAATACATCTTCCTGCCATATGGGCACCCCAGGCATAATCTGATGCATCCGTTGTTAATGTCTGCCTGGCTAGGGGTAAAGTGAATGGCTGTCCCTTGTTCTGGTGACAAGCCTTTGCCCACCAACAAAACTCCTTTTGTAGGCAGGGAATGAGGGTAATTATAGTTTCCAGGCTGTGGCAATGTTGAGTCCAAACACTTTTTAGGTACCATTGAAGTTTCCTCATATGCTGTCTTGCATACGGAATTAGTAGAATGCAGGATGCCATGAAGCCCAAAGCCTGCAGAATTTTTCTTGCAGATAACTGGGCTTTTGTTGCTAACATATTGAAATAGGTAGTCAGTTACCTTTGTTTGTCTGGCGTGAGATAAGCCATCTGGGCAGTTGTATTTAAGCTTGCACCCAGGAATATTATCTCTTGAGAGGGTACTAGTTTTGATTTCTTTTCGTTGACTGTGTACCCTAGGCCTGTTAGAAATCTCTTTACAAACGCCAGATGCTGCAGTAGAATGTCCTTGTTCTCTGCTTGAATGAGGCAGTCGTCCAAGTAAGGATATATTTGTATTCCTCTGTCTGCAGAATGCAATTACTGGTGCCAGGCACTTTGTGAAGACCTTGGGCACAGTAGATAAGCCGAGGGCAGTGCAGAGAATTGGTAGTGCATTGAGCCAGCTTTGAATCTGAGGTATCTTCTGCATGTTTGTCTGATTGGGACATGCAGGTATGCCTCTTTTAGGTCTAAAGTCACCAGCCAAGCCTTCTTGCCCAGCATGGGCAGAAGCTGCTGTAAAGTCAACACTTTGAATTTTGGTATATCCAGAAATGTGTTTAGAATAGACAGGTCCAGTATTGGTCTCCAGGTCTTGTCCTTTCTTGGTACCAAAAACAGTCTTGAATAAAATCCTTGTCCCTGCTCTTGCTCTGGTACTTGTTGAATGGCCCTCATGTCCATGAGGGATGAGACTTGCTTTTGTGCCTCTGCCCATTGATGTTTTGGCAGGTCTGGCCAACCGTTTGTCCTTGGTAGGGTATGGAAGTGAAGCTTATAGCCTTGCGACACTATGTCTAAGACCCATTTGTCCTGGGTTATTATCTGCCAGTTTTGAGTAAAAAGTGCTAGTTTTCCCCCTAAAGGTGCTGCCAGAAGATAAGTGCTTGGTGCAGACAGGGGGAAGTCATTAGGACTGTTTCCTGTATGGTTGTGATTTGTCCTCTCCACTTTGGAGGTAGAAGTACACCATTGTTTAGACCTGTACGAGCCTTGGGCCTGGGATCTGCCTCTTGGGCGTTTGTATCTGCCCATTTGTGGTCTAACACTGGAAAGGACCAATTCTTTGTAGGCCAGTGTCTGCTAAATCTTGGAGGCTGAACCTGTAACAAATCCTTAAACATTTGCATACATTTAGCTTTGTCCTCCATTTTCTTTAACACCAAGCAAAGTATCATGCTGCAATGGGGCATCTAATAATTTAGCTCTGACATGATCAGGCAGAGTTTGTTCCTTTAACCAAGCATGTCTCCTGGTGACAAAGCCCGTCACAGCGGCTCTGCAGGAGGCCTCCAAAGAATCAAAACCACATTGCAAAGTATGCTTTCCAACTTGTTCAGCTGCATGCAATAAATCCTGCATTTCTTTGTTTTCTGCACATTCCGAATTAGTCAGCATTTTCTGTTTAAGCAGGGACATAATATATTGCTGATATTTGAGCATATGAAACTGACAATTTAAAGCCCTTATAGCCAAGGTTGCAGAAGTGTAAATCTTTTTTCCCCATCTGTCCAATGCCCTAGAATCCCTGTCAGAGGGGGTAGGGTTTTTTGCAGCGGAAGCCTGGACACCTGTGGGTCTCAGAGATGGTTTCTGGGTCAGCAGCAGGGTTTTTGAAAAGGAATTTATGAGAGTCAGGGACCCTGTAGTACCTGTCCGGCTTAGGAGCTGAAGGTAAGGAGTCAGGGGTCAGACTGGACTCTGAAAATACATCATCAATAATGTCTAACACAGGTGGAATAGCCAGGGGCCTGTGTTGTGGTAGTAAAAGGAAGTCTGAGCCTTTTCTTAGATTCTGAAAAATCTTGGCTCTCCCAGTGGAAATGCTCCCTCATAATATGCAAGGTTTCCCCAAAAGAATAATCCTCAGGAGGAGAGGCTGAAAGGATAGATTCTTCAGCATCAGTTCTCATAGGGAGGAAGAAAGTATTCCTGATCAGAAGAGGAATCAGATGAAATGGAAACCTGATCTAAAGATTCATATTCTGTCTCTTGCCTAGGCCTTCAGGAGCGGGATGGGAACCCCTGATCAAAGTAATTAAGTCTTCGGACATTTTGAGCATCTGTTGTTTGGGCATGGAGGCCCGTCCATGAGGCTGTTGTTACTTGTTTCTTTGTCTTTAAGGGTGCTTTAGTCTTTGCCTTTGAAGTTGAAGTGGTTTTAATGTACAATTGAGTTGGTCTGAAAACACCCTCAGAAGCCGATCCCTGCTCAGCGGCTCTGGACCCATCTGAGGGAATAGCCTCCGAAGGTCCAATACTTTGACCTTCCAGCAGCCTAGGCGATTCCATGTGGGAGTCGGTAGCGGCCTACAGGTCTAAAGTAGCGGGTGTCAGGGGCTGCGAAGGCGCCTCACTGAGAACCGCCGACTGGCTTAGAAGATGCCTCGTTGTCGGTTTTGGACCTCAGATGCCTGTCCTTCTCTTTTTCTTTGCGTTTCTTGTGAATTCCAATAGTCGGATGGTTATCCGACGACATGGTATAATTAAATTTTCTGCCAAAATAGTGTAAAGCAAAATCATACTGACGCTTAATAGTGCATTGGTTAAATCTAGCACAAAACAGACAACTAGCAACATCGTGGTCAGGGCCTAGGCAATGAATACAGTAAGAATGAAAGTCCTTATGAGGTATTTGCTTCCCACAAGAAATACAATTATTAACTTTTTCTGACATCGGTCTGGAGCAAGAAAAATGTTTCCCCAACGGATTACTTAGCTTTTAATGAAGACTTCGGATCTGAAATTCGAACACGAAAATCTCAGGAGTCGGCCGACAGGCACTTGTGAACTGCTTATGCTTCGGGCACCGCGCGGCAAGAAAGACTGTAGAAAATGGCGTCGGCTGCATCTTTTATACCCCTGGCGCACTGACGTCAGGGAAGAGGCGACAGCAACCAACGCCGGACCTAGACTTTGGAATTCAGGCCGACTTGAGGGTAGCCTGCCAGCAGGATAACCCAAGTGTCCAGCAGGATAACCCAAGTGTAATGACTGCAACAGTGAAACACGAAGAACATCACCTTTCCTCTTGCATTTACGAGGACTTCTTGAATGGTTCCTTGATCTAGGAGCTTCTGAGTAATTGAGGGGAAGGAAGGCATTTGTTCTCGAAGGGGCTGGGGAATGCCTTTTGGGAATAGGTTTAATCTCCCAAGTCATGAAGTATCCCTGTTTTATCATAGAGAGGACCCAATAGTCCTGGGTAACCAGATTCCAAGCTTGGAGAGAGAGGTAGAGACGCATGGAAAGAGGGGTGTTTAGATCCAGTACCTGGTAGTCACAGGCTACCACGCTTACCCTGAAAGGGCCGTCTGGGAGCAGGAGTGGAGGGAGCAGATCTGGTCGAGGACTGTTTCCTGGAGTCCCTATTGATTTTGGCTGGCAACTGTCTGGCAGGCCTTCTCACAAAGGAGGTTTTGGTAGGGTATTTCCTTTGAAAGCAAGGGATCAGAGAGATGAAGGTGTCTCAGATCCTGTAACTTCTTGTCCTTCACTTGGAGGGCCTTGAAAAGTTGAGCAGCCGCAGAACCAAACAAATCGTTATTGTCTAGGGGTGCATCCAAGAGTTTAGACAATGTCATCAGGGAGAGGCTGCAGCCTAAGACAGGAGCATCTCCTAATGACAGACCCTAATGCAGCAGCCCAAGATGAAGTGTCTACTGCATCATAACTGCACTTAATAAAGTGCTTGGTCACCTGAGTGCAGGAGTTTAACAGAGTAGACATTTTAGCCTTGGCTGGGGAGTCGGGGAGGTACCCTAGTTGTTTAGTCACATCAGCTAGCAGAGCCAGGGAATATCTGGCCATATGGGCTTGGTAGTTAATAGCTCTAACTGCAAAGAGTAACAGAAGTGTACATCTTTTTTCCTAGGTACTCCATTAACCTGCTATTCTTATCAGAGGGCAAGAGGGAGGTGGAAGGGAGCAGCTTAGCAGTTCTGTAAGTAGCCACAGCAATGAGTGAAGGGTCTGTGGAGGGTGATTTATACATGAATTTAGCATCCTCAAGGACCTTATAAAACCTGTTGGGGAGTTTGGGTGCAGGAGACTGTGAATCAGGGTGTTTGGAGACGGCCAGGAATGCATCCAAGAATGCAGGGTGTATTGCAGGTACAGCAGACTGGCTGGGAGACTCCATTTGCAAGAGGCCATAATACCTCTTCTGGATTTCTGTAACCCGACTGCTGTCCCACGTAACATAATCTTTCATCTGAGCAATGGTTACCCCAAAAGTGAAATCTTCAACAGGGGAATCTGTGCCCTTCGACTCCTTCTCTGGGGAAGCTTACTCCAGGGGGGAAGCAATTTGCGAGGTGTAGGTGAGAGATTCATCTCCTGGTGAATCCTCTTCTTCAGATGAAACATCCGGAGCAGGCTTACCTTTGGGGGTAGATGCAGTAGAGTCCTGCCATAGGGCTAAGAAGGCATTCAAAAGGCCTTGGGTGAAAGCCTGCTAGTCAGGAAGTTGTTTGGAGGCCTCAGGCATTGGGGAAGGAGCAAGATGCTTTCTTTTTGTTTTTTTTTATGAGACTCCGACGAGGTATCAGAGATCTGGAGAAGAGTGGGAGGGCCAGACGGCAGATGGCACGTAATATCAGAGGCAACATCCTTGCGAATCACAACCTGCGAGACCCCACGTAGACCCTCAGAAATGATGAGCCTAGGTTCCCCCTTGGCGACCTATTCGGATGCCTACGATCCCTCTGGGACATGCCCTCAGCTTCTTTAACGGCTTCCCCTTGGGTACTCGCCAAAGGGAGGTCCAAGACTTTCTGACCAAACACTGGGCCTTCACCAGCCTCGAGAGGTACGGCTGGAAGAGTGGGTGCAGCAGTTGGCTCTGGCCTAGACGTTTTGGCCTTTTTGACTGGCGGCTCATCTGAAGGGTCCGACGTCGGATCCATCAATTTGGCCAACCACAATGCTGATTCTCTAAATAAAGTTTAAGTGCAGCTAAGCGACTCCTGAGGGTTTGGGAATAAAGGCCTGACAAATACTACAAGTAGTGTGGTCGTGTTCATGGCCTAAACAAAAAAGGCAGAGCTCATGTGTATCTTTATGTGGAATTTGCCTTCCACACCTACAATTGCCCTTTCTACCCAACATAAACCCAACTGCAGTAGCAAAAAATAATAAAAAAACCCCTAAAGGTACTTATCTGAAGTTGGACAGATGAACGCTTCACGCGGAATCACTTTTCTGAAGGAGTGACAACCAGAGCTGGCAGTCACAGAGGTGGCAGAAAAGTTCTGAGGAAGATGCATGCTGGCGTTCGTTTTGTACCTGTCTGTTTATGGCTGACAACCATAGACAGAGAGATGCGGGATGTCACACGCACCCTAGCGGTAGCATCTATCTTCTGTAAAATGGTCTGACGTATGATAGTCACCGGAGGCTGACTCCGTTGTGTTATGAATACAGCAGCATATGAATAGAAGGACATCTTACCATAACAGTAGATGCCCTACTGATCACATCTGTAGCATTCTTAAGAAATGGGTTGTAGCTCGATGATGTCCGGCCAGGGTACCAAAGCTTTACCTTTGTACATTTTAAGTCTGGGTGATGACCTCAGCCTGTAGACATTGTGGTATAAAAGCCAATGTACGTATGAGATCCACAGACTTCCTCCAATCCAGCAGTGACCTAAAGCAGACTAAGAAAGGAAAAATGTCAGCTAGTAGGGGCTTAGGGTGAAGTGGGTAAGCAAGCTCCCCCTCAAAATGAAAAATCCTGTGACAATGAGTGTGTCTGTGTGAGGCATATGTTATAGTGCCAATAAGAAGAGAAGTAATGAAAAGGGGAATGGTGGGACAGAAGGAATACTTTAACAGTGACCAGTAAGACATTTACTGCTGTGGTTAGTTTTTACATAACTGTACTATGTCCTAAGTCACTGTTGCAGTATTTTTAACAGATGGGAGATTCCTAAAGCTGTAGAGAGCGACAGTGGTAGGTTTTAAGAGGAACAATTAGAGGAGAAGTCTAGGAGGCCAGACAGAACAGCTCTGGCAAACACTGAACTGGACTTGGAGAAGTGTCTAACTTGCAGTGTTTTGTGAAGATGTGAATAGATAACCAAGTAGCTACTTCTAAAATGGACCTGGTATCCACTCATTTGTAGACAGCACCTGAAGAGTAGAGTGAGTTTTGTGGCTGGGAGGATAAAGTATTTCCATGGTGAGAGTAGCAGATCATCGCCTTTGAGATACAAACACCAATAGAGATTGTTTGGAAATCAGTTACCCTACCATGAAATCCATAAAAGAAAGAAGCAATTGATCTGTTTTCCTGATATCCTTAGTCTTGTCCAGGTAAAACCTCAGTTGTTTGTGAATGTCTAAAGAGTACAATATTCTTTTCCTCTAGTCTGGGGGATGGGGAAAAAGGTATGCAGACTGACTGCTTGGTTGAGAGCAAGCTCACTAGCCATTTCTGGCATGAAGGACTGATTGGCCCCAAAGGCTTACCCTGTCTTTGTGGAAGATGAGGAAAGGAAGAGTAGCCATGAAAGCATGGAGTTCTGAGACCCTGCGTACTGAAGTCAAAGCAAGAGAAGCACCGTTTTTCCCAAGTGCAGAATTTTAAAGTAGCTGAAGCAGCTGGTTCAAATGGAGGTAAAGTTAGCTTTTCCAAAACAAAAGCAAGGACTCAAGGAGGAGCAATAGGATTCCATGGTGGTTTAAGGTGTAAAAACTTCCTTTAAGAAAAGTTTAACATCTGTCTTGGACATGAGAGTGGGCTCCAAGGGTAGGCAAGCATTACTAGCTGCCAAGTGAGCCTTAATGGACAAACAGACCAACCCTGAAAGTAATACATCACAGAAGTAGTGGAGTACTGTAGAGGTGTCTGATAGAAAGGGGTTGGAGTTTGCGTTTAAAGCAACATATGGTAAATATCTTCCATTTGGCCATTTAAGACTTTCTGGTGTTAGGTTTCCTAGCTTCTAGTAGAATCCAAACCACCTTTTCAGAAAAGTTGTGTCTAGTAGGGATTAAAATCCCATCACCCAGAGGGTCTGGGTGAGAAAGTCCAGAATGGGATGAAGGAGCTGCCCTGTTGTGTGATTAGATCTTGTTCTGGAGGGCTTCTCCAAAAGTTTCCCTTTAATATGTGAAGCATGAATGGGAACGGGTGCCGTCTTGGCCAGAAAGGTGCCAGAAGTAGGAGTTTTGGGTATCCCTTCTGGGCCATGAGGAGGAACCTTGGGAGCAGAGATAAAGGTGGATATGTGTAACGGAACTTCTCCATCCATGTGAAGAGAAGGTGTTCTCCAGGCTCATGGTGTCAGATTCCTTATGGCCCTCAGAGGAGGCAAGGGGGTCTAATTTGAGGGGTTCCCCAAGTAAGTGTGACAGCTTTAAGCACCTTTGTGTTCCATGACCATTCTTGAGGATCCTCCAAGTCTCTGGTTAGTGAGTCTGCCAACAGATTCAGCAACATACATTCCCTCAACACAGAAACGTTCATCTGAGCGGTTAGCTGCCAAACCTCCTGTGCTAGGCTGCACACAGTGTAGGATCTTGTGCCTCCCTGTTTACGTACCACATCACTTTGGTGTTTTTGTGTGCATCAGAAAAGTGCCTTGTTTTCACAGGTGTGAGAAGATCTGTAGGTCCTGAATAAGTGCCCTCATTTCCTTTAAGCTGATGTCTTCTTTGAGTACATGGGAAGGCCACTCCCACTGGACTCTGTGGTGTCCTGTGCAAGTCCCCCACGCCCTATCTGAAACATCTGTAAACAGGATTTGGTTGTGTGGGGCTGGAGTAAATGGCAGACCTGGGTTGACAGTAACCTGGTTGGCCCACCACATAAGTTCCTACCTGATGCAAGGAAAAAGGGGAATGTTAACATTGAGGGGGTGAGTGCTGTGACCACAGCAATTTCAGATACCATAATTTTTCTCATTTTTAATCTGGAGATGTGCAACACAAACAGTGGCAGCCATGAGTCCCAAAGGCCCTGAGGATTGCCTGGCTGAGCAATGATCCTCACTGGAAAGCAGTAATAACTTATTGGCTAGTGAGGTGTCCTTCTCTTGAGGGACAGAGGCGTGCATGGTAGAAGCGACCAGATGACATCCCGAGAAGATCAGCTGTTGGGAAGGGATGAGCTGGAATTTTCTGTAGATGACGGTGAACCCCAGGAGAGTCAGAAGTTGTACCATGTAATGTAGGTGCTGTAGAAGTGTGTCCCTGGATAAAGCATGGAGTAGGTCATCCAGGTATGGAAAATCTGAATGCCCCCAATGCTGCAGAAAGCCACTATGGGAGCCAGACATTTTGTGAACATCCTGGGAGCTGTAGAAAGACCAAAGGGCAAAGCAGAAAACAAACTATGATGACCCAGTATAAAACGAGAGGAATTTTATGCAAGAAGGACAAATGGGAATATGAAGATAAGCATCTTTTAGATCTAAGGATACCAGGAAGGCTTGAGGGAGTAGATAAGCTAAAAGAGTTTGCAGGGACAGCATTTTGAAGGAAGGCACTCTCAGAAAGGTGTTTAACTTGTAAAGATCCAGGATGGGACTCCTTTCTGTGGAGCAGTAAGAGTATGGAATAAGCCCTTTCCTGAACAGGATGGGGAAACTACTTCTATAGTTCCCTGGAACAGTAAGTCTTGCATAATAGGCTCTATGAGGTGTATCTGGTCTGGAGGAGGGGAAAGAATTCCCCATTATGTTGGTCAGTTTTCCCAAGAAATGAAGTAACCCTCTTTGGCAATGCTTAGGACTCCACCTGCCTGAGGTTATTGTTTCCCAGACAGAAAGGAAAGAGAAAGTCTTTTTGAGAGTGGAGTGGAGGGGTGGGTGTAAGTGTGGGGGTAAGGAATAAGTAGTTACACGGGTCTGCCACTGAACTGAGGCCTTCCAGAAGGGGTATCCCTCCGAGTTGTTTCTGGACATCTTTTCTTGGGAGCTTTTCCTTTGCCTGTGAGGAGTCCTAGGATATCTCTTGGTGAAGAAGGTGAATTTAGCTGGATAATTTTTCTGGTAACTGGGAACAATGGACAGCAGGATTTGACAACAGTCTTTCTCGGTCTTGCCCTATTCCTGCAAAGTCTTGAAGAGACTGAGAGCCCGAGTCAAACAGGAGGTTGTTATCCAAGGAAGACTCTAAAATTTTAGATTTAAAATCTTCAGGGATAGGTTGGCCCCACAGCCAGGCATAGTGCCTAATCACTGAACCAGTGGCAGCTGCCCTGTAAGACGCATCCACAGCATGAAAGCTACATTTTATATTGTGCTTGGCTATTTGCGAAGCCTGGACCCCTAAAGACTACATGAGCTGTTTTGAATCTGGAGTCTGTGGCTCTGTGATTGTAACACAGATAAGTATTTGATCATTGAGTTTATAGCCCTAAAGGCTAGGATGAAGAAAGGATACATTTTGTTACCCCAACTGCCCACTGCTCTACAGTCTTTGTCACTGGGGAGAACATTAGTGCCAGGGAGCAACTTGGAAGATTCTGCCTTAAGTCAGGGAAACTGCAGCTGAGTCTGCCACAGGATTTTTATAGAGCTACTTGAGTTAATCAGAAACTTTATAGAACTTATCTGGTCTTTCTGGAGCAGGGGGCTGAAAATCTGGAGCCAAAGAATTGGCCTGAAAGGCATCCAGGCAAGCCTGAAGCACAGGGGGAACTGGAGGAAGAGCAGGTGCCTCCAATAAATTTTAGTATTTTACTTTTGTAGCAAACTGTAATATCCCTTTGCACCTCAGATACCTGTCTGGACTGCCATTCAAAATACATCATTATACTCTAAGATTTCGCCAAAGGAGGTCTCTTCCAGGGGGAGTCTGGAGAGAGTGAATCTCCCTCATCTGACAAAATCTGTTCTGGGAAGTATAAATGGGACAAATAATCAAGGGAAAGATCTGAATTCTTCCATCCAGTTCCTCATCAGAAAAATCAAACCAATCGTTTTCCCTCCATGCAGAACAGGACATCAAATTTTATTTTTTAGTTCTCTTTTTTTTGTGACGTCAACCTAAATAAGCTTAAGAGGTTCTGAACCTTAGCACATTACTATGAGGGTTCTGGGGATCTCTTCCCGTACAAGTATCTGAGGAATTCCTCTAGGGCCCTCCAATACAATGATTTGCAGTTTGCTGGAAGCCTCAGGAGCTAACCCAGTCCCCTATGGGGTCACAGTAGAGGACTCATGAGAAGTCGACTGGCGTACTGCTGAGAGAACCACCTCAGTGGACATGTCTGATTCGAAGACAACAGCTGCAGAATCCTCTCTAGGTCTCTCAAGCTTTTTCTTGGGCAGGAGGTCTACATCTGAGATTTCTAACACAGTGAATTGTGTCAAGTGTCTTAGATGTTGGGTCTCAAAAAGATATTAAGAGTGGACAGCCTTGACTGGAGAGTTTTCAGAATGAACGACTGGCAAATGGAACAGGATTTACAGTTGTGTCTGGGCTTGGACAGAACAGGCACTTAAACAAAATCCATGCAAATACTTTCATACTATTGCACTCGCATTTACCTCTGCTAGCTGATTTGTCGCAATTATTATCAAAACAGACAAGAAATTAGAAAGTCCCCCAATGGGGCACTTACCTGATCTGACAAGCAAAGCTATGGTACCTAGCGACCAAATGATTATAGTCCATTGGGACCAACGACCTGTGTTTGGGCTCGCGGTGAGACAGTCTGAAGATTTTGTACTTATGTCCACTTTTATAACCAGAAGCCTAAGAGCCGAGGTCATCGCTCAGACATGCAACATACAAAGGCAGAGCTTTGGTACCCTGGCTGGATGTTAGCAAGCTACAACCCCTCTGTTAAGAATACTGTAACAGTAACTAAATCAGATCATCATCATCACTCTACATTTACTGTGACTTGGGTTCAGACTGTGGTCTCTCAGCCAGTTTGAAACTTGAAGCAGATAAGTAACACAGAGCTCCCCTCAATAACTATTAAAGTACAGACTTTAATACATGGAAACAAGTAATAAAAGTGGGTCAACGCTGAGTCACAAGGAACGTTAGACTACTTGAAAAAGATGCATACAGCTTTAGACTTTGATGCCTGTCCTACAACCACAGCTGAATCCACTTCACCAGGAAATGGTTTACCCTTAAGTCGTGCTTTGGGTAATAACACTATTTGGTAAGCTGCCAAAAGCTTTTGCAAGATCTGCATAAACAATTGTGACACCTAGTCCTTCATCTATTACCTTACTGGGTCACAAAAGTCAGCAAGAGTGGAGATAATAGAGCAACCCCAAAGGAAGCCCTGGATCTGGAATGGAGATGCACCTTATAATGCTTGGCAAATTGACAAAAGTTTGCACAGTAGACCAGGGGTGCTGCCTCACAGACCAAGTTAAATATGCTTAAGCTGCAGAGGTAGACACAGATCTTGTAGTGGGAACTCTTAGTTAAGAAGTATACGAGAGTCCTTTAGAGTTGTAAACAAAGGTAATACAATTTGAAAGCCAACTGGATAAGGATACCTTTGAAACCTTTGTATCCTTCTCTTCTTCTTTCGGCTTTTCCTGGTTAGGGGTCGCCACAGTGGAACTCCGGTCCACTAATGATTGGCAGTAAGATTTTTACAGTGCTGAGGTGCCAGCCCGACGCCCAACCTTCAATGAAGGCACACCCATTTACGCATGTCTTTCAAACGCCACTTGACCGCAGGGAGGACATGCAGACTCCACACAGAATGCGCTCCAGCAGAGAATCGAATGGGAGAACCTCTTGCTGTAAGGCGGCAACGCTCTAAGACTGAGTTATGCAAAAACAGCTAATCACTTTTCTCACATTTTGGTATGACGTAAATAAAGTTATGTAGAATATATTCTCCCTTGTTAATAGTGGTTTGTAAAAAGACAGGCACGTAAATCGTTTGGCTCAAGGCTGACTTTGGTGCTACTTCAGGCATAAAAGTGGGGATGTATTTAAAGGAAACGCTAAGTGGAATGTTAAGTAAGAAGGCCTAAAAGACAAAGCTTGAAGCACCGAAATTCATCTAGCTGAGGTAATCATCACTGCAAATGTTTTCCAAGAAAGGTACTTTATGGTCTGTTGAGTAAAAAGCTCAAATGTCGACTTAGTAAGGCTTTGCAGCTTAATGGCAATATCCCATGGGGGAGTAGGGCCTCTTATTGATGACCTTAAAGCAAAAGTTCCCATTAGAATAAAGTCAGTGAAACCTTTGAGGATGCAATGGAGGAATTGTTGGTACCTATGTAAAGGGTTGATTTGGCAGCTAACTGAATGTAGCAGTTGAGTAACTGGTACCAGCATTAAACAGACCTGCCAGGAAATCCAAAATAGAAGGCAAAGGAGCAGAGAAATCTTTGCCATTTGCTTTTTGTACATCTTCCTATTGGAAAGTTTTTGACAAGTAGTTAGACTGTGTACTATCTTGGACGGAAGACCAGGATCTTTGGCCATCGTTGAACTGGAGAAATCACGAAGCTAGTTTGACGGACTTGATGCGTGGGTGAAACTTGTAGATAGATGGGAAATCAGGTCTGGAAGGGAGTCCAGGACCAAAGAGGATCGCAACAGATGAGTCCATAGGAAGGGGAAAGTACAGTTGCGTACCTACCATAAATGTAGATGTTAGAGTGTATTCACTGTTGCAGTCATTACTCTTGGGTTACCTGCTGGCAGGCTACCCTCAGTCAGCCAGAATTCCAAAGTCTAGGCCCGGCGTCGGTTGCTGTCACCTATTCCCTGACGTCAGTGCGCCAGGGGTATAAAAGATGCAGCAGACGCCATTTTCTTCAGTTTTTCTTGCCCCAGATGTCAGGTGCCCCCAAATTGGTAGGCTGAAAAACATGCCAATAAGAAATGCATGCACAAAAATAACATTTCCTTCATCTACAAGCAAATACACCAAAAAGGTTGTATAGGATAGAGAAGTGCAGATAAGTCCCAGCAAAGAAAAGGGGGATGGTGGGTGGGTAACCTAGACTGCAACAGTGAATACACTTGAACATCTACATTTATGGCAGGTACACAACTGTACTATGTTCATCGTGTTTCACTGTTGCAGTCATTACTCTTGGGTTGAATCCCAAAGCGGAGGATGGGTGGCTGGGCTAAATAGGATTAGGAGAGGCTATGAGGCCCTGCAGAACTGCAGTGGCAAAGCCTGCTCTGGACTTAGAGTAAAGAGGTAAGTGGTAGTGCTTTGTGAAGGTGTGCACTGAACTCCAAGTTGCAGCCTCTAAGATACCTTTGGTTGGTACTCCTCTGAGGAAGACTGAAGTGGCTGCTGCTCTGGTGGAATGAGGCCTAATGCCCTTAGGCACTGATTTGCCATGTTGAAAATAGCAGAAACGGATGCAATGGCCTATCCATTTAGAAATACTCCATTTTGAGATAGCCTTTCCTTGTGATCCTGCAGTATATGACACAAAGTTGCTCAGTCTTTCTGAAAGCTTTAGTTCTGTCCAAGTAGAAGCGTAACTGCCTGTGTATGTCCAAAGAATGCAGAATTTTTTCACCCTTGTTCTGTGGATTTGGATAAAAGGTAGGCAAGTGAATGGTTTGGTTGAGGGCCACACTGGACACCACCTTAGGCATAAATGTAGGGGTTGTCCTCAGAGAAACCCTGCCTGGATGAAAAATGATGAAAGGTTCCACAGCCATGAGTGCTTGTAACTCCGAGACTCGCCTTGCAGAGGTTATTGCTAGGAGCAGAGCTGTTTGGATAAGAATTTTATATCTGCTGTTGATGCTGGCTCGAAAGGAGGCAGTGTGAGTTTTTCCAAAACATAATTGAGGCCCCAGGCCGGAATTGGTGCTCTCCTTGGAGGCCTAATGTTTTTGGCCCCTCTGAGGTACTGTCTTATTAAAGGATGAGAAAAGATAGGTGGTTCCGTATTGTAATGGGCTGAAATGGCAGAGGCATGAATCTTAATTGATGAGAAAGAAAGGCCTTTGTTCAGCATCTCAGTTAGGTATTGTAAAATCTGAGGGATATTTGGTACACACGTGTCAATGCCTTGTTCCTGGTTCCAAGCACAGAATCTCTTCCATTTTTCTGCATAAGATTTTCTGGTACTGGCCTCCTGGCCTCCAAGATAACATCCATAACAGTTTTTGAAAGAGGAGTGTTCTGAATGGCTACATTATCCGCCATGCTGCCAGATTTAAGGTCCTGAGTTGGCTGTGCAGGATCTGATTGTTTTGTTGCGTCAGCAAGTGAGAAGTTTGAGGCAATATCCATGCTGGACCTTGAGACAAGCTCTTTGGGATTGGGTACCAGTGCTGGCGTGGCCAGTCTGGTGAAATCAGTATCATTTTTGACTTCTCTTGTCTGACCTTTAGGAGTACCCTGGGAAGGAGAGGCACTGGTGGAAAAGCATATACTGTTAGATTTTTCCAGCTGAAGGATAGTGCGTCCACTTTCCATGCTTGCTTGTGATAAATCCTTGTGCAAAATCTCTGCAATTGGCAGTTGTGAGGGGAGGTAAATAGATCTATGTCTGGGCATCCCCATTTCCTTATTATCATGCTGAAGACTTGTGGATCCAGTTTCCATTCGTGGGGATCCATGAGGTTTCAGCTTAGTTTGCCAGAGTATTTGTTTTTCCTGGCAGGAATTGTGCTTGCAGGTGAACTTGAAAAGCCAATGCTGTGTCCCATAAGGTCATTGCTTGTCTGCAGAGGGGGTAGGAATGTGTGCCTCCCTGTTTGTTTATGTACCACATGACCGTAGTGTTGCCTGTCTTTATCAGTAACTGTCCTGGATGAAGCAGGTCCTTGAAGGCTGTCAGGGCATTTTGAACAGCTAGCATCTCTTTTTGATTGATGTGAAGATGCATCTGGTTTGCAGGCCATGTGCCCTGAATACATTTTCCTGCCATATGGGCCCCCCCAGGCATAATCTGAAGGATCCGTTGTCAGTGTCTGTCTGGCTGTGGGTAAACTGAATGGCAGACCCTTGTTGTGGTGACAGGCTTCTGCCCACCATCAAAACTCCTATTGCAGGCAGGGAATGAGTGCAATTACTGTCTCCAGGCTGTGGCAATGCTGAGTCTAAACACTTTTCAGATACCACTGTAGTTTCCTCATATGCAGTCTGGCATACGGAATTAGTAGAATGCAGGATGCCATGAAACTCAAGGCCTGCAGGATTTTCCTTGCATATAAGTGGGTTTTTGTTACCAGTTTCTTGAAGTAAGTAGTCAGTTGCTTTTGCTTGTCTGGCGTGAGATAAGCCATCTGGGCAGTTGTATTTAAGCCAGCACCCAGGAATATTATCTCTTGAGAGGGCACTAGTTTTGATTTCTTTTCGTTTACTGTGTACCCTAGGCCAAGTAGTAATCTTTTTACAAATGCCAGATGCTTTAGAAGAGTGTCTTTGTTCTCTGCTTGAATTAGGCAGTCGTCCAAGTAGGGATATATTTGAATTCCTTTTTGTCTGCAAAACGCATTTACTGGTGCCAGGCATTTTGTGAAGACCCTGGACGCAGTAGATAAGCCAAAGGGCAGTGCAGAGAATTGGTAATGCATTGAGCCAGCTATGAATCTGAGGTATCTTCTGCAAGACTGTCTGACTGAAACATGCAGGTATGCCTCTTTTAGGTTCAAAGTTACGAGCCAAGCCCTCTTGCCCAGAATGGGCAGTAGCTGCTGTAGAGTTAACATCTTGAATTTTGGAACTTCCAGAAATGTATTTAGTATAGACAGGTCCAGTACTGGTTACCAGGTTTTGTCCTTCTGGGTACTAGAAAAAGACTGGAGTAAAATCCTTGCCCCTGCTCTTGTTGTGGTACTTGCTCAATGGCCCTCATGTCTATGAGGGCTGTAATTTGCTTTTGTACCTCTGCCCATTGATTGTGTGGCAGGTCTGGCATGCCCTTTGGCCTTGGTAGAGTGTGAAAATGGAACCTGTAGCCTTGGGACACTATGTTCAGGACCCATTTGTCTTGGGTAACCATTTGCCAATTTGATGAAAAAGTGCTAGTTTTCCCCCTAAGAGGGCTGTCAAAAGAAAACTGCTTGGAACTGGTAGAGGAAAGTCACTGGGACCATTTCCTGTAGGGGTGTGATTTGTCTTCTCCGCTTTTGGCGGTAGGAGCACCCCATTGTTTAGGCCTGTATGAGCCTTGGGGCTGAGATCTGCCTCTGGGACACCTGTATCTGCCTCTTTGTGGTCTGTCTGACACTGGAAAAGACCAATTTTTAGAAGGCCAGTTCCTGCAAAACCTGGGTGACTGTACCTGCAAGAAATCCTCGACTGTCTGCATGCATTTTGCTTTATCCTCCATTTTTTTCAACACCTCTTCTGCTTTAGTACCAAACAAAGTATCATGCTGTAATGGTGCATCTAACAATTTTGCTTTAACATGATCAGGCAGATTCTGTTCCTTTAACCAAGCATGCCTTCTAATAACAGAACCTGCAACAGCGGCCCTGCAAGAGGCCTCCAGTGAATCATAACCACATTGCAAAGTATGCTTTCCCACTTGTTCAGTTGCATGCAATAAATCCTGCAATTCCTTGTTCTCTGAACATTCAGTATTTGTCAAGAATTTCTGTTTAAACAGTGACATTAAATATTGCTGATATTTAAGCATATGAAACTGACAATTTAAAGCCCTTACAGCCAGGGTAGCAGAAGTGTAGACTCCCCCCCCCCCCCATCTGTCTAGAGCCCTAGAATCCCTATCAGAGGGAACAGAGTTTTTTGCAGTGGAAGCTTTAACCCCCTTGGGACCCTGAGATATAGTTTCTGGGTCAGCAGTGGGGTTTTTATATAGGAATTTATGAGAATCCGGGACCCTGTAGTATCTGTCCGGCTTAGCAGGTGCAGGGGGTAAAGAGACAGGGGACAGGCCGGACTCTGAAAATACATCATCTACAATGTCTAAAACAGGTGGAATAGCAAGGGGTCTGTGTTGAGGAAGAAGCAGAAAGTCTCTGAGCCTTTTCTTAGATTCAGAATAATCCTGGCTCTCCCAGTGGAAATGCTCTCGCACAGTATGCAGGGTTTCCCCAAAAGAATAATCCTCAGGAGGAGAGGCTGAAGGAATGGATTTTTCAGCATCAGAATCCTCATAGGGAAGCATGGAGTAATCTTGTTCAGAAGAGGAATCAGAGGAAATAGATACCTGATCAGAAGAATCATACTCTGTCTCTTGCCTAGGCCTCTAATCAGGAGGGGGATGGGAGCCCCTGATCAAAGTAATTAGGTCTTCGGCCATTTTGAGCATCTGTTTTTTAGGCACGGAAGTCTGAGTAGGAGAATGCTGTACTTGTTTCTTTGTCTTTAGAGCTGCTTTAGTCTTTGTCTTTGAAGCTGAAGATGGCTTAATATATAGTTGTGTAGGTCTGAAGACACCCTCAAAAGCAGATGCCTGCTCAGTGGCTCCGGACCCATCTGATGGTACGATTTCCGAGTGTCCAATACCTTGAATATCCAGAGGCCAGTCGGCTCCACGTGGGAGTCTGTAGCGGGCACCAGGAGCTGTGAAAGCACCTCACTGAGAACCGGCGAACAGGCGACTGGCCTAGTAGAGGCTTCGTCGTCGGTTTTGGACCTCGGATGCCTATCCTTGTCCTTGCATTTTTTGTAAACTCCGGTTGTCGGCTGGTCCAATGGCATTATATAATTAAATCTTCGGCCAAAGTAATGAAATGCAAAATCGAACCGACACTTGATAGTGCGTTGGTTAAATCTAGCACAAAACCGACAGCTAGCAACGTTGTGATCAGGGCCTAGGCAAGGAATACAGTAAGAGTGAAAATCCTTATGAGGTATTTGCTTCCCACAAGAAATAAAATTGTTAACTTTTTCTGACATTGGTCTGGAGCAAGAAAAAAGTTTCCCCAACGGGGTACTTAGCTTTAATGAAGACTTTGGTTCTGAAATTCGGATTTGAAAATCTCAGGAGTTGGCCGACCGGCACTTGCGAACTGCTTTTGCTTCGGGCACCGGGCGGCAATAAAGACTGAAAAAAATGGCGTCGGCTGCATCTTTTATACCCCTGGCGCACTGACGTCAGGGAAGAGGCGACAGCAACCAATGCCAGACCTAGACTTTGGAATTCTGGCCGACTGAGGGTAGCCTGCCAGCAGGATAACCAAAGAGTAATGACTGCAACAGTGAAACACAATGAACATTTTTGCATTCTTCCAGTATAGAGATGGGCTCTTTAGGGGGTGAAAGGGGGGGTAAAGTTAGCACTGAACCGATCTGCTAGGATGTTGGCAATATCAGTTGTGTCTGTATATTTAGTGCCACTGTGCTGTAACTCAGAGCAGATCTGAGTGTTGCCATTGTGATTCTTGACATAGCTATAGAATGCTTTGTGGTTGTCTTTAGAATCAGTGGCGATTTTGTTTTCGTAACTAGCTTTGGAGGATTTTATCAGGGATCACAGCTTCTTACTGAGGCTGACCAGGGAGCTCCTCCACTCGTGGGATTTTACTCTCTTTTGCAAGAGTTTCTTCCTTCTGTTGTACAGTTTGTTTATGGCAGGGGACCACCAGATTGGCTTCCTTTTTCTGGAGGATAGCGTCTTGGTTCTGTTTGGGATAGCACGATCCATGCACTCATGTAAGTGCTTATAAAGTAAAATTGTGTAGGATTCAGTAGTCGTAACTGTACTGTCCATCTGCATGGGTGCCATGAAGTTCACCACTTCTGTCTTAAGAAGCATGAAGTTGGCTTTGGAGAAATTTTTTACCATGGTTTCCTTAATGGGGGGTGGAAGCAGGATGTGGATATCTAGGGTAATTAGCTTATGGCCGGATCAGACCATTGAGGTGTTGACTTCAGGTGTGGAACACCAGTCACTAATACTGGTAATGACTAGATCTAGGATATTGTTGCCCCTGGTAGGGGTGTGGATAAGTTGATCCAGGGCACTGGAGTTTATGAATTCCAGAAAGCGTTGAGCGAAGGAATTGGTACATGAGTAGTTTTCCCAGTTAATGGTGGGGTAGTTGAAATTGCCCATTAGCAGGGTGTTTGGTTGAACCCTAATATTTTCCAGTACATCAAGAAAAGAGGAGTGGGAATCCTGGGGCATGGTGGGTGATCTGTAGCAAGCTACAATTTGGGATTGCAGTTTTGTCCAGAGTTAGTTGCACTTGGATAACCTCGGCTGCATTATGCTGAGCAACTAGCCTGGAGGTGTGGATATCCTTAATGAATATGGACACACCTCCGCCTTTGGTGTTCCGGTCCAGGTTACATGGCCGAAAAGTGTGGTATGAGTTATAGCCTGGTAGTGCAGGGGTGCTCTCTGGAGCCTTGAACCAGGTCTCAGTCACTGCACAGATATCGATGTTCTCCATTTTAAGGAGCCTCAGTGAGTGCATTTTGAGATTTAGACTTCTAGCATTGAGTAGCATCACCCTCAGTTTTTGCTTGCCTGTTCCTGTTACGGTGGTGAATTTGTCATTTGAACCTTGCCTAAAAAATGCACTATAGGAGCGGCAAGAACCTTAGCCAGTACCCAGAATCCCAGGGGTGACAGGTGCAGGCCATCTCTGGCAAAGCATCGTGGTCTGTCGACCATGTCATCCCAGGCAGACAGATACTGGATCCTTTTAGAATGGCACCAGAAGCTTAGCCAATTGTTGAAGTCAATCATTTTGTCCTTGTACTGCAGCATCATTCTGGGTGATGGCAGAATGCTACTCAGGGCTAGGGTCATACCTGTCTGGGCTACAAGATCGGAGAGCTCTTCCATGTCTCTTTTCATGTAGTCCAGGGAGGTACGTCTCAGGTCGTTCACACCAACATGGACAATGGCAGAGTCATATTTGTACTTGTTGTGGAGTGACCTGAGTGCGTGGGTTATGTGGCGGATCCTGGCACCAGACAGGCAGCTGACCGTAACCTTCTCTCCTTGTTTAGCCTGGTGAGTGGGACATCAGTGTGCCTGACTATAGAGTCGCCTATGACTAGTGTGTTGGGCACGTTGTTTTGCCTTATTGGCTGTGGTTGAGTGGCACAATGAGTCTATGGGCTATGTGTCATTTGGGTTGTTTTGGGGGGGTGGAGGTTGCTTGCATTTCTGCTTTGGAGGTCTCTGTTGCTTGAGCAGATTATTATTGAGAGCCTCCACGAATGTTTTTGTGTTTCTATGTGTGGATTTTGGTGGTGTAGATTTAGTGAGACTATGTGATGAGTGTGGTGTGGTGCAAGTGTTTACCTTCTCTTCTTGACCGTCAAGTTCAGTCTTGATTGGAGAGAGCTTTACCTCCAGTTTGGCTAGATAAGTGCATCTCTCACAGGTTGTAGTGTTGGGTGGTAGGAGAGGGTTGTCTGAGTACATGAGGCAATTTCTACATTGCCCCAAGTTGCCCAGATTCATCAGATAGACAGGAGAGAACCTGAATAAAAAAAATATTTTCCTCTAGTTAAGTGAGGAAAGTGAGTACAAGAGCTGTTTTCTCTAAACAAGTGAGGAAAGTAAATACCAAAACTGTTTTCCTCTAGGTAATGAAGAAGGTTGAGTGCTGTAGTAATTAGTAGGTTATTTAGTGCTTACAAGTTCTGAACAAGTGCTGATCACAAATAAGCAAATTCAAGTGCTAAAAGTAAGAATCTGTATCTGGACTAAACTAGTTACAGGAAAGGGGGAAACGAGTGCAAATGTGGGCTTTTAAATCAGTAAGATGAGAGAGATGGAAAAACTGTCCAAACGGCCAATAACTACAATTTCTGGGCCAGAACCACTCCTTATGTGGTAGATAGGTTACCTAGTGCTTACCACTGATAAGCTAGAAGGCTTCCCTCCAACACAGAAAGCTTGGGGGGGAGGGGGCTCAGAAGCTTACATACAGTCCTGGATACAGCAAATCTGAATCTGGACTACACTAGTTACAGGAAAGGTATTTTTTTAATATATACAGAAAAGTAGCTAAAACAGCAGTCAAAACATTTCAAATGCAGTGCAAGCTAGCACACTTAAGTATGTAGCAATGTTAGACCAAACAGTTTAAAAAATGCAATTAAATTAAAAATGACTAAAAACAATGCAGAAGGAGTCTATTAAGTAGAATGAGGTAAAGAGATGGGACTGGGGGGTGTGTCCCAGATCAACTGTAAAAACCTCAAAATTTAAACTCAGGAATAGGGAGGGTGAGTATGGGAAAACCAACTCCTTCAGCAGAGATCTGAAAAACTATACAGTGAAGCAAAAATAACAGTGCACAATTCTGAAGTCAGTCAGCAATGATATAAAATTAGTCAAACAACAATTACCAGTACACAACTCTGAAGTGCCAGAAAAATATACTCAGCTCTGTACATCTCCTGATAGTTTGAAGAGCACTCTTTAAGGACACAGGAAGGCTCCAGCAATGATATGCAGACTTTTTTACTAAGAGGGTCTAACTTTATGCAAGTAATCCTTGAGATGGTCAGATAACACACAGGATGTAAAACCAGTTATACCAACTTAAGACACAGAGAAATAGGGGGAGGGGGGGGAACACCTTCAGCAGAGATCTGAAAAACTATACAGTGAAGCAAAAATAACAGTGCACAACTCTGAAGTCAGCCAGCAATGATATAAAATTAGTCAAACAATAATTACCATTACACAACTCTAAAGTGCCAGAAAAATATACTCAGCTCTGTACATCTCCAGATAGTTTTGAATAGCACTCTTTCAGGACACAGGAAGGCTCCAGCATTGATCTTGCCCCAAATGTCAGGAGCCCCCAAATAGGGAGCTAGGCTATGGTGGAATAACACCAGCAGTAGAAAGCAAATATCACTGTAAGGAGAGAGAGAGAGGGGGGGGGGGGAGTACAGTTGTGTACACCTACCATAAATGTAGATGTTAGAGTGTCTTCACTGTTGCAGTCATAACTGTGGGGTGCTCTTGCCGGCAGGCAGCCCGAGGTCGGCCAGAATCCCAAAGTCTGGGTCCGGCGTCGGCTGTACAAGCTAGTACCCTGACGTCAGTACGCTCTGGTACATAGCCCTCAGCAGACGCCATCTTCTCCAGCCTTTCTTGCCCTAGATGTCAGAAGTCCCAATAAATCAGAAATGAATCCAACAAGGAAACACAAATACACCACAAATAAGAGAAAAGAGGGATAGGAGGGAGGAAACCCGACTGCAACAGTGAAGACACTCGAACATCTACATTTATGGTAGGTGTACACAACTGTACTATGTTCTTCGTGTTTCACTGTTGCAGTCATAACTGTAGGGTGGAATCCCAAAGCAGTGAAAAGGGGAGGAGGCTTAGACAGAAGAAGGGGCAGCAAGAAGACCCTGCAAAACAGCAGAGGCAAAGCCTGCCCTGGTCTTAGAATACAGAGGGAGATTGTAGTGCTTGGAAAAAGTATGCACAGAACTCCAAGTGGCAGCTTCCAAGATATCCTTGGTAGGAACTCCTCTGAGAAAAGCTGTAGAAGTGGCAGCTGCTCTAGTAGAATGACTTCTCACAGTACCTGGAAACTTGTTTCCCATGATGAGTGTAACAAAATCTGATTCCATAAGCAATCCATTTGGAAATAGTTTGTTTTGAAATAGCTTTTCCAAGAGAACTGGAGGCAAAAGAAACAAACAATTGATTAGATTTTCTGAACTCTTTAGTCTTGTCCAGGTAAAATCGTAACTGTCTGTGCACATCCAATGAATGCAAAATCCTTTCCCCTTTATTTTGAGGATTAGGAAAGAAAGTAGGAAGGTGAATTGTCTGATTTAAAGCCACTTTCAAATCACCTTAGGCATGAAAGTAGGATTAGTCCTCAAGGATACTCTGTCCTGGTGGAAAATAAGGTATGGTTCCACAGCCATGAGAGCTTGCAACTCTGAGACCCTTCTGGCAGAAGTCAATGCTAACAAAAGAACTGTCTTCCAAGATAAAAACTTAATATCTGAAGATGCAGCAGGCTCAAAAGGAGGCAAAGTAAGTTTTTCTAAAACATAATTAAGATCCCAAGCAGGAACAGGAGGGGTCCTGGGAGGTCTTAAATTCTTGGCCCCTCAAGAATTGTCTCACCAAAGGATGAGAAAAAACAGGAGGATCAGAATTGAAATGAGCAGAAATAGCAGAAGCATGAATCTTAATGGAAGAAAAGGAAAGTCCTTTAGACAAAAGATCCGAAAGGTAAAGCAAAATAGAAGAGAGATCAGGCACCAGAGGGTCCGAGCCTCGGTCCTGCATCCAAATACAAAACCTCTTCCATTTAGAGGCATAGGATTTCCTAGTGCTAGGCCGTCTAGCTTCCAGAAGAACATCCAAACCTTGTTTGGGAAGGCTAGAAGAAATCAAATTCCTTTGAAGAGCCAAGCTACCAGGCAAAGGGTCTTGAGATTGGGATCTAGTAACCGACCCTGATGCTGGGACAGAAGAGAAGGGTTCAGAAGGAGAATCCAAGGAGGCTCCAAGAACAGGTGCATTTAAGTTGGATACCAAAACTGTCGAGGCCAATTTGGAGCAATCAAGATGAGGAACTTGGGCTTGTCCTGTTTTATCTTCAGTAATACCCGAGGTAGTAGAGGAAGAGGAGGGAAGGCATATCCCGAAAGGCTTCTCCAGCTGAAGGACAGGGCATCCACTTTCCAAGCTGTTTTGTGGAAGGACCTGGTGCAAAAGCGAGGCAGCTGATGATTGAGATGGGATGCAAACAGATCTATCTGGGGACATCCCCAAACTGCAGTAATCCTGTTGAATAAGTTGGTGTCTAGCATCCATTCGTGAGGATCTGAAATGTTTCTGCTCAGGCTGTCTGCTAAGAGATTCTGTTCTCCTGGAATGAATTGAGCCTGGAGATGTAGATTCAGATTTAGAGCTGTGTCCCATAAAGCCATAGCTAGTCTGCAAAGGGGGTACGAATGAGAACCCCCCTGCTTGTTTATGTACCACATGACTGTGGTGTTGTCTATGCGAATTAGCAGAGGCCCTGGTTGCAAAAAGTTCTTGAAGGCTAGAAGAGCATTTTGAACTGCCAACATTTCCTTCAGATTGATGTGCCAGTGAAGATGGTCCTTTGTCCAGATTCCCTGCTGGCAACTGTCTAGAAAGTGTGCTCCCCAAGCATAATCCGAGGCGTCCGTGGTTATGATTTGAGAAGGTTGAGGTAGACGAAAAGGCTTTCCTTCGTTTAAAGCATACACCCTGGACCACCAGAGGAACTCCTTCTGGAGGCAGGGGATCAGAGGAATCAGAATGTCCAGATCGTGGTAATGCTGTGACCATACACTTTTCAGATACCATTGAAGCTTTCTCATATGAAGCCTTGCATTTGGAATCAACAGAATGCAGGAAGCCATGTAGCCCAGAGCCTGCAGGAATTTCCTTGCAGTGAGCTGAGATAGAGTTGCCAAGGTGTTGAAAATTGAAGCCAGCTGTGATTGTTGTTCTGGAGTGAGGAAGGCCCTTTGTAAGGTCGTATTTAAGAGGGCTCACAAGAACACCATTTGTTGAGAAGGGATCAAATGTGACTTTTTTGTGTTCACCAAGAATCCCAGAAGGAAGAGAAGACGTTGAACAAATTCCAGATGTTGAAGTAGAAGATCCTTGCTGTCTGCCTGAATAAGGCAGTCGTCCAAATAGGGGTAAATCTGAATCCCCTGAAGTCTGCAATAAGCCACTACTGGTGCCAGGCACTTGGTAAAGGACTCTGGGCGCAGTAGATAAACCAATGGGCAGTACAGAGAATTGAAAGTGTCTCGAACCTGCCTTGAATCTGAGGAATTTCCTGCATTCCTGCCTGATGGGAATGTGTAAGTAGGCTTCCTTTAAGTCCAATGTCACCATCCAGGCGTCCTGAGAGAGCATTGGAATTAGTTGCTGCAGAGTAAGCATCTTGAATTTTGGAATTTCCAAAAAGGTGTTTAACACAGAAAGGTCCAGAATAGGTCTCCATGAGCTTTGTTTTCTTGGAACCAGAAACAGTCTTGAATAAAAACCTTTTCCCATCTCTGAGAGTGGAACAGGCTCTATGGCTCTCATGGCCAGAAGAGCATCCACTTGATTTAAGGCCTCTGACCATTGATGTTTTGGCAGATCAGGCCAACCGTAAGCCCTCAGCAGAGTATGAAAGTGGAATTTGTAGCCTTTTAAAATCACGTCCAATACCCATCTGTCCTGAGTAATATGAGTCCAATTTCTGTAAAAAAGAGACAGTTTTCCTCCGAGAGGGGCATCCAGGTGAAGGGGTCCTGTAGCCCAACCGAAAGAGTCATTAAGTTTGTTTTCTTTGAGATTGGTATCTGTCTTCTCCCCTTCTAGGTGAAGAAGCAGTCCATTGTCTAGATCTGTAAGAGGCCTGAGCTTGACCACGACCTCTGGAGCGTCTATATCTTCCACTTTGAGGCCTGTCAGACGTGGGAAAGGACCAATTTTTTGGAGGGCCAATTCCTGGAAAATCTAGGAGGCTGAACTTGCAAGAAATCTTTTACAGTTTGCATAGATTTTGCCTTTTCTTCCATCTTTAATAACCTCCTCAGCTTTAGATCCAAAAAGAACATCGTGTTGAACAGGGGCATCTAATAACTTAGCCTTAACCTGTTCAGGTAAACTTTGTTCACAAAGCCAAGCATGTCTCCTGATAACAGTACCAGAGGCTGCAGCCCTGCAAGAAGCATCCAAGGCATCAAAACCACAATGCAAACTATGTTTGTTCACTTGTTCAGTTGCATGCAATACATCCTGAAGTTCCTTATCCTCTGCACATGCAGGAAGGGAAGCAAGCTTTTGCTTTAAAACAGACAAAAGAAATTGCTGATACTTAAACATATGAAACTGGCAATTTAAAGCCCTTACAGACAGAGTAGCAGAAGTATATACCTTTATTCCCCACCTGTCTAAAGCACGAGAATCCTTCTCAGAGGGAATAGGATTCTTAGAAGTAGCAACCTTAGCAGCCTTAGAGCCCTGAGAAATAGTTTCAGGATCCGCAGAAGGGTTCTTAAATAAGAATAAATGAGAGTCAGGAACCCTATAAAACCTATCAGGCTTAGAAGGAGCAGGAGGCATGGAATCAGGATTCAAATTAGCCTCAGAAAAAGCATCATCCACAATGTCAAGAACAGGAGGGATAGCTAAAGGCCTATGTTGAGGAAGAAGAAGGAATTCTCTAAGCCTCTTCTTGGAAGCAGAATACTCCTGACCCTCCCAATGAAAATGTTCCCTCATCTCATGCAAGGTTTCCCCAAAAGAGAAATCTTCAGGCGGAGAGGCAGAGGGCAGAGAGTCCTCAGCATCCGAATCCTTAATAACGTTTTCGCTCCTAGAAACCCAAGAGCTTCTTCAGACATTTAAAAAAAGGCGCCAATGACTTTTATATGCAAAAAAATACATGATGTCATTTCCTGTACAAAAATAAAACATTTTTTCTTTTTCCATTTTTAAAAAAGTATGTAATAAAAAGATATGTATGTATATATATCTCATATGTATAAAAATATTTTATTTACCATGTTGGTTAAATATATGGTCCAACCTTGAAAGAAATAATTTTATATTTTAATTTAATTTTTACTTCCACATGGTGCTTTAATAACATATTACACAAGACAGTGCCAAATACTCAATTCTAAAGTGGTTCTTTATACCCTTAATCCATTAGATTTAACCTGCTTACAACACCCTTGAAAGAAGATGCCATATGAGGCCTCTTATTCTATAAAGAGTTATCACAAACGTTTAGATACATCCAAAATTACTCATTTTTCCAAAATTGGGTAAAAAGTGGTATCAATTCCTCAGATAGCTTTTATATTTTAAAATAATAGATATATTACATAAATCATTTAGACCAGGTGGAGAAAAGGCATTCAATAGCAACTGCCATTCTAATTCTTTTAGTTCAAAGTAGGCCCCAGGGGGGCCCCTCTAACCTACTTTTACTCCATCAATCCCCATGAAAGAAAAACTATGTCCTATATTATCTAGAACATGTTTAGAAAGAAGTCCGCTTTTTTTTTTTTTTTATTATTAATTTATGTTGGTACACACGGTCCGTAGTTCACGGGTCGCTTTTTCCAACATAAAATGCCGGACAACAGTTGCACAAAGCAATGTAAATAATGGACCTAGAATCACAGAGAAACTTTTTTTTTGAAAATTTTTTTTCCCTAATCGTGAATGAATTCCCTGTTCTTAAGAGCCTACACCAATTGCAGAACCCACACTGAAATGTCCCAATCTGTCTAGACACTTCACAAGATGTATTTTCATTCTGCAATAGTTCCTTCAGGTTCTTACCTCTTTTAAATATGAACCCAGGGAAGTCACCTAAAATATCAAAAAGGTGACTATTGTTTGCAATAAACTCCCAGTTTTTCTTAACTATACTACATATGTTGTAGATGTGTTTATTGTAGGTTAAAATAAACCTGTTTTTGAAATCCACCCTTGGGGGACTAAACCCATGAACACCAAAGGGACGTTCAATCAGAGGGGGATTTTCTACATCTTCCCCCAAGTCCACCACAAGCACCGTAGGATTTTGAAGGTTACTCTTTATGGCACCCTGTAAGAGAGGTTGATAAAACCCTGTGTTTCTTTTAAATGAAACTTCATCAATAAGATTATCCAAGAAGTCAATAGGGTACCCCCGATTTAGGAACATATTCCTAAGGGTGCTACACTCTTCTTCAAAGTCAGTAAGAGTTTACACATACATGTTCGCTCTCACTAATTGACCTTTGAAGATGGATTTCTCTGTTTCAAGGGGTGGTTACTGGAGAAGTGAAGAAAAGCATTACAATAAGTGCTTTTCCTAAATATCTTAGAACAAAAACAGTTGTTGTATAAATCTTTAACCAGTTTCACATCCAAATATTCGACTTCACTCGATGAAAAATTATGGGTGAATGTCAAAAACGAACATGACTCATTCATGTAATTCACCAAATTTGTAGCCATATCAGAGTTCCCATCCAGGAGGACAAATGCATCATCTAAGAACCTAGTGTAGAATATAGAAGCCTCCTTAAAAGGAGGATATTCAAAAAGAAAGTTCTTTTCCCAGTATGCTACCACTAGGTTCGCCACACTTCCCCCACATGGTGATCCCATAGCTATACCCCTTTTCTGGATATAATGCTCGTTGTTAAAGATGAAGAAATTAGATGACAAGATGATATCAAGTAAAGTAGTGACCACATATATCTCATCTCTTGGGGCTTTCATATCAATAAGCATGAGTTCCACCCACTCTACAGCTTCAAGATGTGGAATAGAGGTGTACAAATCAACCACATCAATGGTGAGGAAGCTGTAGGAAGGACAGAACGGGATGGTGTTGATAGCATTTAAGAAAGCCCATGAATCTCTACAGATTTGAGGAATATTATTGAGATATTTACGTAAAATGTGGTCAACTACTTTAGCACTAGGATGGGTAATACAACATCTCCCATACTAGTGCATGGGGATCCTCTAAATTTTTATGTATCTTAGGGATCCCAAACATGATGGGAACTCTGGGGAAGGCTATATTGATGTAATCAAACGTATCAATATCTATCTTCCCTTCAATGAATAAATCTCTCAGATAACCTTTTATTTTATTATATTGGCTTGTAGTCTCATTTACTGAAGACTTTTCATAAGCTGGGGTATCCACCCTACCTTGCAGACATTTGAGTATGCCTGTGAATTGGACCTGAGACATTTGTTTAAAAAAATAAAATGGTTTGATGCTAATAGTAACATCACTTCTGAACAAAGAAGTTGCTTGAAAAATTTGTGTAATTCACCAATTAGAGTCATTAAGCCAGACAAAGGGGGCGGTTTGGTCATTTTAGAGAAGGCCGATTATGTATCAAGAATGCAAAAAATTCTGGATACCCCAGCTTATGAAAAGTCTTCAGTAAATGAGACTACAAGCCAATATAATAAAATAAAAGGTTATCTGAGAGATTTATTCATTGAAGGGAAGATAGATATTGATACGTTTGATTACATCAATATAGCCTTCCCCAGAGTTCCCATCATGTTTGGGATCCCTAAGATACATAAAATTTAGAGGATCCCCCATGCACTAGTAGATGGGAGATGTTGTATTACCCATCCTAGTGCTAAAGTAGTTGACCACATTTTACGTAAATATCTCAATAATATTCCTCAAATCTGTAGAGATTCACATTTTCTTAAATGCTATCAACACCATCCCGTTCTGTCCTTCCTACAGCTTCCTCACCATTGATGTGGTTGATTTGTACACCTCTATTCCACATCTTGAAGCTGTAGAGTGGGTGGAACTCATGCTTATTGATATGAAAGCCCCAAGAGATGAGATATATGTGGTCACTACTTTACTTGATATCATCTTGTCATCTAATTTCTTCATCTTTAACAACGAGCATTATATCCAGAAAAGGGGTATAGCTATGGGATCACCATGTGGGGGAAGTGTGGCGAACCTAGTGGTAGCATACTGGGAAAAAACTTTCTTTTTGAATATCCTCCTTTTAAGGAGGCTTCTATATTCTACACTAGGTTCTTAGATGATGCATTTGTCCTCCTGGATGGGAACTCTGATATGGCTACAAATTTGGTGAATTACATGAATGAGTCATGTTCGTTTTTGACATTCACCCATAATTTTCAATATTTGGATGTGAAACTGGTTAAAGATTTATACAACAACTGTTTTGTTCTAAGATATTTAGGAAAAGCACTTATTGTAATGCTTTTCTTCACTTCTCCAGTAACCACCCTTGAACCAGAAGAAATCCATCTTCAAAGGTCAATTAGTGAGAGCGACACGCATGTGTAGTACTCTTACTGACTTTGAAGAAGAGTGTAGCACTTAGGAATATGTTCCAAATCGGGGTACCCTATTGACTTCTTGGATAATCTTATTGATGAAGTTTCATTTAAAAGAAACACAGGGTTTTATCAACCTCTTACAGGGTGCCATAAAGAGTAACCTTCAAAATGCTTGTGGTGGACTTGGGGAAGATGTAGAAAATCCTCTGATTGAACGTCCTTTGGTGTTCATGGGTTTAGTCCCCAAGGGTGGATTTCAAAACAGGTTTATTTTAACCTACAATAAACACATCTACAACATATGTAGTATAGTTAAGAAAAACTGGGAGTTTATTGCAAACAATAGTCACCTTTTGATATTTTAGGTGACTTCTCATATTTAAAAGAGGTAAGATCCTGAAGGAACTATTGCAGAATGAAAATACATCTTGTGAAGTGTCTAGACAGATTGGGACATTTCAGTGTGGGTTCTGCAATTGGTGTAGGCTCTTAAGAACAGGGAATTCATTCACGATTAGGGGTGAAAAATTTTACATCAAACAAAAGTTTCTCTGTGATTCTAGGTCCATTATTTACATTGCTTTGTGCAACTGTTGTCCGGCATTTTATGTTGGAAAACGGACTAGACTACGGACCGTGTACCAACATAATTATGCAATAAAAATAAAAAAAGGAACGCTCTTTCGCTTTCTAAACATGTTCTAGATAATATAGGACATAGTTTTTCTTTCATGGGGATTGATGGAGTAAAAGTAGGGGTTAGAGGGGGCCCTCAACCGCTACTTCTTGAACTAAAAGAATTAGAATGGCAGTTGCTATTGAATGCCTTTTCTCCACCTGGTCTAAATGATTTATGTAATATATCTATTATTTTAAAATATAAAAGCTATCTGAGGAATTGATACCACTTTTTACCCAATTTTGGAAAAATGAGTAATTTTGGATGTATCTAAACGTTTGTGATAACTCTTTATAGAATAAGAGGCCTCATATGGCATCTTCTTTCAAGGGTGTTGTAAGCAGGTTAAATCTAATGGATTAAGGGTATAAAGAACCACTTTAGTGTACGTGTTACGGAATTGAGTATTTGGCACTGTCTTGTGTAATATGTTATTAAAGCACCATGTGGAAGTAAAAATTAAATTAAAATATAAAATTATGGCTTGGACCATATTTAACCAACATGGTAAATAAAATATTTTTATACATATGAGATATATATACATACATATCTTTTTATTACATACTTTTTTAAAAATGGAAAGAAGAAGCTCTTTGGTTTCTAGGAGCGAAAACGCTAAGCATCCGAATCCTCATAAGGAGGAAAAGAATACTCCTGATCAGAGGAAGAGACAGAAGATACAGAAGCCTGGTCAGAGGAATCCAGAGGAACATCCTGTTGAGGCCTTTTTTCAGGTGGGGGGTGAGAACCCCTAATCATGGTAAGTAAATCTTCAGCCATCTTTAATAATTGCTTCTGTGTCCTGGGAGTAGATTCAGAAGTAGCTTGGGCAGGAATTTTAGACTTAACAGGAGTCTTTGTCTTTGCCTTTGAAATAGTGATGTGAGTAGGCCTGAAAACCCCCTCAGAAGCCGGTACCTGCACAGCGGTTCTGGACCCATCTGAGGGAGCGACGTCCGAAGGTCCTGCAGCAGTTAAAATAGTAGGCCTTGATGGCTCCCCATGGGAGTCCGTATCGGCCATCGGTTCAGAAGCGGTGGACGACAGGGGCTGCAAAAGCGCCTCACTGACAGCCGAACCGGACGCTGACTCCAGCTGCAACGAGTCCTGTTTGGACCTCGGAGGCCTGTCTTTGTCTTTGCGCTTCTTTTGAATTCCGGTAGTGTCCGACGACATTCTATAACTGAAGCGTCTGCCAAAATAATTTAGAGCCCAATCGTACCTGCGCTTGATAGTACGAGAATTGAACCTGGCACAGAACCGACAACAAGAAACGTCGTGGTCAGGGCCTAAGCAAGGTAGACAGTAAAAGTGGAAATCTTTATGAGGTATTTGTTTCCCACACGATATACAATTATTAACTTTTTCTGACATCGGAGGAACAAGAAAAGATTCTAACGGGTACTTAGCTTTGAGAAGAGAAGTAAGAACTTTGGACCGACAACAACAAAATACGCTGTTCGAAAATCGCCAACCAACGACTTGCGAGCTGCTTTCCACCGCACGGCAAGAAAGACTGGAGAAGATGGCGTCGGCTGAGGGCTATGTACCAGAGCGTACTGACGTCAGGGTACTAGCTTGTACAGCCGATGCCGGACCCAGACTTTGGGATTCTGGCCGACCTCGGGCTGCCTGCCGGCAGGAGCACCCCACAGTTATGACTGCAACAGTGAAACACGAAGAACATCCAGGACTGCAACTGTGAATACACTAACATCTACACTTATGGTAAGTGTACACAACTGTACTACGTTCTTTGTGTTTCACTGTCGCAGTCATCACACTTGGGTTGATTCCCAAAGCTGAATAACGGGTGGAGTCAGTCAAGAAGAGTTGGGGCTGGCTAAAATTCCCTGCAGGACTGCGGTTGCAAATCCTGCCCTGGATTTGGAAAAGATAGGCAGGTGGTAATGCTTGGTGAAGGTGTGAACAGAACTCCATGTTGCAGCCTCCAGGATGTCCCTGGTAGGGACCTCTCTGAGAAAAGCTGCAGAGGTGGCAGTTGCCCTAGCAGAATGTGTTCCGACTCCCTGTGGGGGTAGTTTCCCGTGGTGTTTGTAACAGAAATGGATACAGTGTGCTATCCATTTGGAAATGGTTTGTTTTGATACGGCCTTGCCCTGTGCCCCTGCTGCAAAGCTGACTAGTAACTGGCCAGATTTCCTAAAGGACTTAGTCCTATCCAGGTAGAATCTGAGCTGTCTGTGCACATCCAAAGAGTGCAGGATCCTTTCCCTCTTATTTTGAGGTGTAGGGAAAACAGTGGGCAAATGAAAAAATTGGTTGAGAGCCACACTGGACACTACTTTAGGCATGAAATTTGGGTTAGTCCTGAGGAAGACCCTGTCAAAATGGAAAATGATGAAGGGTTCCACAGACATGAGTACTTGTAGCTCAGACACTCTTCTAGCTGAAGTGATGGCCAGAAGCAAGGCTGTTTTCCAAGAGAGGAATTTTAACTCTGCTGAAACTGCAGGCTCAAAAGGGGGGTAGAGTGAGCTTTTCCAACACAAAGTTAAGGTCCCAAGCAGGGGTAGGGGTTCTTCTGGGTGGCCTTAAGTTATTAGCCCCTCTAAGGAACTGCTTGGTAAGGGGGTGTGAAAAAAAGAGGTGGCTCTGTGCTGTAATAAACAGAGATGGCAGAGTCATGGATTTTAACAGAAGAGAAGGATAGGCCCCTGTGAAGCAGGTCTGCCAGGTAAATCCAGGATGAGAGGTAAGGAGGGCTGTGCTGGTTCAGCTCCTTAATCCTGTATCCATGAGGAATATCTTTTTCCACTTGTCAGCATAGGATTTTCTACTGCTGGGTCGTCTGGCTTTACGTACAACATCCAGGACTTGCTTACATAGGCTGGCCACTGGAGGAGAGGTCAAGGAATAAGCCAGGCTACCAGGTTCAGGGTCTGCAATTGTGGATGCAAGAACTCTCCCTTTTGCTGCATCAGGAGAATTGGAATCTGAGGGAGGTACCATGGAGGCAACAGTGACAGGCTGCGCAATAGTGGGTACCAGTGTTGGTGTGGCCAGTCTGGGGCAATCAGAATTGCCCTTGGTCTTTCTTCCCTTATTTTGAGTAACACCCTTGTAAGAAGAGGTAGAGGAGGAAATGCATAGATTGAGAAGTTTACCCACTGAAAGGATAGGGCATCCACTATCCAGGCCTTGCTGTGAGGTTCTCTGGTGCAGAATTTGCTGAGCTGGTGGTTGTTGTGGGAAGCAAATAGATCCACCTTCAGGGTACCCTATTTATGAATTACGAGGCTGAAGGTGCTGTGGTTTAATTGCTACTCGTGTGGGTCTAGGAGATTTCTACTTAAGTTGTCTGCCAGAGAGTTTTGGCTACCTGGTAGGAATTGTGCTAGTAGGTGAATCTGCATGGCTAAAGCCATGTGCCAAAGGGTCATGGCTAGCCTGCATAGTGGGCAAGAGTGGGTTCATACCTGTGGTGTTGTCTGTTTTGATTAGAAGAGGCCCTGGAGAGAGTAGGGGAAAGCTACTGAGCATGCTGAACAGCTAGCATCTCTTTTTGGTTGATTTGGGCTCCAGTGGCCCTGAATGCACCTACCGTCCAGGTGTGCGGCCCAGGCATAGTCTGATGAGCCTGTGGTTAAGGTTTGGGCGGCGTGGGGTTGTGAAAAGGGAAGTCCCTTGTGGTTGCATGCTGCTGCCCACCAAAAAAAATCTTTCCTTAGACAAGGTATTATAGGTATAACAGTTTCCAGGTCCTGAGAATGTTGACACCAAAGGCTTTTTAAAGTACCATTGCAGTTTCCTCATATGCAGTCTGGCATATGGAGTTAGCATCATGCAGGAGGCCATGAGCTTGCAGGATTTTCCTTGTGGATAACTGGGTTCTGGTGGCCAGTTGAGAGAACTAGCCTGTCAGATAGGCTTGTTTTTCTGGAGTAAGGTATGCCATCTGTGATGCTGTCCAGGCTTGCTCCCAGGAATACAATTTTCTGACTGTGGACTAGTTTGGATAGTGTACCCCAGTGAGGTCAATAGATCTTTTACAAATGTCAGGTGCTGTAACAGCTTTTCCTGACAGTCTGCCTGAATCAGGCAGTCTTCCAAGAGGGGTAAATCTGAATATTTGTCTGCAAAAAGCAATGGCTGGAGCCATGCATTTTGTGAAAACTCTGTGAGCAGTGGATAAGCCAAAGGGAAGTGCAGAGAACTTATAATGCATAGATCATGCCCTGAAACGTAGACATTTCCTGCAAGAGTCTCTGACTGGAATGTGCAGATAGGCCTCTTTTAGGTCTAGAGTGGCTAACCAGGCATCTTTGGATAGCATGGGAAGAAGCTGCTGGAGGGTGAGCATTTTGAATTTTGGTACCACCAGGAAGGTGTTTAGAATGGATAGATCTAGGACTGGACACCAGGTGCCCTCTTTTCTGGGTACCAGGAAAAGTTTGGAATAGAAACCTTGGCCTATCTGGTCTGCAGGAACAGGCTGAACTGCCCTCATGGAGAGCAGGGAATGAACTTGGTTCTGTGCTTCTGCCCACTGGTTTGGAGGAAGATCTAGGAACCCTTTTGGGGTTGGCAGTGTGTGGAAATAAAATCTGTACCCCTGGGACACTATGTTGAGGACCCATTGACCGTTAGTGATGGAGGCCCAGCTTTTTGCATGGGAGGCAAGTTTTCCTCCTAGGGGCGCAAGCAAGTGGGCAGAGGTAAGAGGTGGAGTTGAAAAGTCATTGCGAATTCTTTCCATAAGGGGGTGTCTTAGTAGTCCCTGTTTTAGAAGTGGAGGTACTCTACTGCTTAGATCTCTGCATACTCTGAGACTGTTGTCTGGGGGGGGGGGTCTGCTTCCCCTAGGTCTAGTCTGAGGTGGCCTTGAGGGGGCTGGAAAGGACCAGTGTTTTGACGGTAAATGCCTACTGAATCTTGGGAGGCTGGACTTGCAAAAAATCTGTAACTGTCTGCATAGACTTAGCTTTTTCTTCCATCTTTTTTAAAACAACTTCTGCTTTGGTGCCAAACAGAATGTCTTTGCTCAGTGGTGCGTCCAATAATTTTGATTTGACATGGTCTGGCAAGGTCTGTTCCTTAAGCCAAGCATAAGTACAGAACCTGTGACTGCTGCCCTGCAGGACTTGCTTCTAGGGCGTCAAACCCACATTGCAGGGTATGCTTACTAATTTAGCTTGCAGAATGCATAAGCTCCTGTAATTCTTTATTTTATGCACGTTCAGCAAAGGTAGATAGTTTTTGTTTAATAAGTTCCATAGTATGTTGCTGGTATTTCAGCATGTGTAACGGACAATTTAATGATCTAATGGCAAGAGTTGCAGAGGTGTATGATTTTTTACCCCATCTGTCTAAAGCTCGGGAATCCCTGTCCGATGGGGTGGGATTCTTAGCTGTGGTTGCTTTTATTCCCTTAGGCCCTTGGGAGATTACCTCTGGGTCAGCAGTAGGATTTCTGACAAGAAATTTGTGTGAGTCAAGGACTCTGTAGCACCTGACAAGTTTCCTGGGAGCAGGAGGTAGAGTATCAGCAGTTAGACTGGATTCCATAAAATCATCCACAACATCCAGAACAGGAGGAATAGCTAAGGGTCTGTGCTATGGTAAATCTAAAAATTCCTTGAGTCGCTTTTTGGATTGAGGATAATCCTGGCATTCCGAATGGAAATGCTCTCTCAAGGTATGTAGGGTTTCACCAAAAGTAAAATCCTCTGGAGGAGAGGCAGAAGGAATGGATTGCTGTGCATCTGAATCCTCATTAGCAGATAAGGGCATGTCTTCATAATCAGAAACCTCAGAGTAGTCGGACTCTTGGTCAAGATCAAGCTGCTGGGGACAAGTCTCTTTTTTTTAGCAGGGGTAGGCTGGCTTCCCCTAATCAATATAAGGTCTTCCGCCATTTTAAGCATCTGAGACTGAGGCATGGAAGCAGGCACTTGAGGTTGGGTCTACGTTTGTGTAGGCGTAGTTCGTACTCTGAGCCTTAGAAACTTGGTAGTTTTAGAAAGAACTGAAGATGTGAAAGTAGTCAGTTTGTGCCGAATATCGGTGCAAAGAACTTCGTCAGAAGCCAGTACCTGCAAAGCAGCTCCGGACCATCCAAGGTAGAGACATCCGCAAGTTCCGTAGTCAAATTAGAGTCTCGTGGCATACCGGACTCCAAATGGGTCTCAGTATCGGGCTGCGAATCCATCGAAGCAGGCATCAGGAGCTGCGAATCCTGACGAACTGGCAACTAGCTTAACGGAAGCGTCGTCAGTAGTTTTTGACCTGCGTGGTCGGTCTCTATCTTTATCCTTACTTTTTTTGGAAGATCGGTAGTTGGATGGCTTACCGAAGCCATTTCGGAATACAGAGATCGAGAGCGAAAGTATTTAGCTACGATAAGGGCCCGACGACGTATAGCTCGGGTGTTGAACAAAGCACAAAACCGGCAGCGAGGGACGTTGTGGTCTGGGCCTAAACAGGTGACGCAGTAAGAATGGAAATCTCGGTATGGTATTTGCTTTCCACAGGCGAAATAATTGTTAACTTTTTCTGACATTGGTTAGAGCAAGAAAAAAGATCCCCAAAGGGGTACTTAGCTTTAGAAGACTTCGACTTCAATTTCAGAAATGAAAACTCAGGTAATGGCTGACCGGCACTCGTGCGAACTGCTTCTGCTTCATGCTCCTCGGCAAGAAAGACTAATGTAATGGTGTAGACTGCCTGTTTTTATACCACTGACGACCTGATATCAGTCCTGGAGCGACAGCAACCGATGCAAAAATACTAAGCCGCTGGTATTTGGGTCGACTGAGGCCTACCCCTGGCAGGATAACCCAAGTGTGATGACTGCAACAGTGAAACACGAAGAACATCAATGGTCGTTTAAACTTAGCCAACTGTCAACATTTAAAGTTAACTGCCAGATTATTTTTTTTTTTATCCCCAAGCTGTAAAGCAGTTGGTCTACCCCTTCTCTTCTCTTGGATACTATCTATGGTCATATACTTGAAATAGTGTCCCATATGTTCTTGAATGTGTTTTGCCAAGGCATTATTTAAATTCAGTTTATTTATATTATATTCATGCTCATAAATATGTTGGTTTAATTTTCTATCTGTTTTGCCCACGTAAAAACATGGGCAAAAAAAGCAAATTGCAATATATATTACACCTTACTAACACAGGTGTAATTATATCTTAAGCCATATTCTTTTCATCTGATATTAAACTCTCTTCCTTCAATTATTTTACAACAATGATGACATGACCTGCATTTTCTCATTCCAACATGACGTTTATTAAATCCATTACTCCCTTTTCCTTTTTCTAATAAATTCTTAAAATTAAAACCCCTCCTACATATTATAGGTGGAAAATGGCCCACATTTCTTCTTATTAAGGGATCCTCAGTTAGTATAGTCCAATTTTTCATTAAAATCCACCTCAGAATGTTATGTTCTGAGCTGTAAGTAGTAACAAAGGCTATACTAAAATTCAGTTTCAAATCAGTAGAGGTGTTCGTATGGTCACTTTCATTACCAATATATGAATTTTGTATTTTACCCCATTAACCAAAATCTGTTTAAAATGATCTCCATTTCTTTTATTTTGTACTTCTAGTTCATTCAACATATCTGGATAACCTCTTTGCTGGAAAAATTTAACTAAGTTATTACATTCCTCTATAAAATTATCTGAAAAAAAACATATGGGCTGCCCTTACCAGTTGTCCTTTAACCACAGAGTTTTTGATAGTCTGGGTGGGAGCTAGTATAATGAAGGAAGCTCAGTAGGTTTACTTTCTAAATATACTCAAATGGTATCTCATTCCCTGTCTGTCTTTAATCAAACGTACATCTAGGTAAGAAATGCTATCTTTATTAAATTCATATGTAAAAGAAAGAAAATTTGTAATTTCATTTATATAGTCTAAAAATTCTCTTAAGACGTTCAAAGGTTTCCATATAATAAATATGTCATCCAAAAAGCGGACGTACAGTTGATAGCCTCATTGAACTTTCTACTAAAAACGTAATGTTTTTCCCAATAGGCCATGACCATATTAGCCACTGCTCCCGTACATGGTGAACCACACCGCTACTCCCTTCCCTCTAATTTTTTTTTCCATTGAAATATATATGATTATTAGTTAAAACAAACCATGTAACATCTTTGTTATCCATTCCAACCCTATATTCAAAGGTATAACAGTATATAAATCATGGACATCAACAGTCAGCAAAATATCACCATTACTTAGAAGCAAACTAAAAGAATTATTTAAGGACATCAAAAATCTTGCTTCAGTGACAATGGCTAGTCCCCCTGCAGCTCATGCAATAGTTACAGTCCTACAATTACAACGGGGTTTAAAGGAGTACAACAGGTTTCTCTAATGTATTCCTGAACTTCACGGCCCTTTTCCTCCCTATTTACATTGTCCTCTGTAAAGCAACAACAATAAAGCATTTACAATTTTTATAATTCCCCTTACTTCTGTAACAGAAGCCTACCTTCTCATACTGTGATGGTTTCACTTACAAAATGATTATCTCATGTTTGAATAAAGCTTGCTGGAGTCGCCCGATTACTGACATTATCGAGGCCAGGCAGTGCAGGTACTTTTTTTTTTTTAATCAGTTCCCTCCCCCAAAGTGACATCACCACAGCCATCATCTGATTCTAACTAAAATAATATGACCCACCCATTCTGTGATGTCATGGCTCCCTTGTCCTTCCCCCAGCCTGAGTGCAGTCCATTTTATTCAATAGTAGTGTAGTAACACTGATGTTTGGAAACACAGAAATTTGGTATGCATACTTGTACATTCTGCATGGCAAATGATGCTTAGGTGGTGTATCGCTTGCATACTTTTCTGTTGTATTTGCACCAGATACTGCTAGTGTCCAGTGCGGGAATAGAAAGATTAAAACATTACCCTGGTATCAGAGGTGGCAGTGCAACATATTCATAGTGACTTAACATGACAGTAGCTCTAAGCAAGCACCATGTCAAACCTGAACAAGAACCTAGAATTATTCAGTGCAGCTTCCACACCTTAAGTCTGAAAATGAATTCACATACTCACATGAACAGGAGTAGCTGCATACTGATGGCTAAAGATGTATGGGCGTGTCGGGTGGTTACTACACTGCAAAACTGGTATGTAATGGAGGAGATATTTGGAAGGCATGAGCAAACACACCAGTATATTAAAGCCATAGCACCAATTGAACTGGAGGCTGGCAAATAGATTTAGTAAGGGATTTTGTCCATGCACAAATATTTCAACAGTGATTCTTTGCAGTGGCATCCATTATCTGATTCAAGGTAAGTTAACCTTGATGTCCTTTATTTTAAAAAAAATCAATAAAAAATTTACTTTGTTATAAGTGACTTCTGGACACAAGAAAAAGGAAGGGGAAATATAGCAATGTGGTTTGTATGTACAAATACAAATCCAGGGACACTGCAAAGGTTATTTTTTGCAAAACGACCAGTGGAGTAAAAACATATGAAGGCAAACACTGCATACCAACACACTTTGCACATGTAAATCTCAATTTTTAACAAGGTGGAAGCATGAAGTGATACCTTAACAGTTAAATTAATAAAGATCTAAACTGGTTAATAGTATAAATGTTTTATTCTTTAGCTCCTTGGTGCAAGACCTTACTGGATGTGATTGCAGTCAAGTAAGGCCATGGCTATAGTGCAGCAAAAAAATGTCCCCTCTAAGGTGCCTTAAACTTTGTAGACTGGCCAGATGTAAGGAATCCTTGGCAGGATACATCCCATTCATAAGGAGTACTGCAACAGCGATCTACTGAAGAACATTGGCACTTAAGCTGAAGAAACATTTTGATATTAACACTTTTGCCAATTATGCTGTGAAAGCCAAAGACACTGTGAAGTTAGCAGAACTGCTGTCCACTTCAGGCAGCAAAAAGAAATGAAGTAAGCATGACGACTGTCCTCTTATATCAAGGCTGCAATTTTATGCACTGAAGGACATCAGACTTCGTAAAATCTAGCTAAGGATAGAAATCTACCTCCAGCACACATTCCAACAGATCACATGTTAATCCTGTAATGATGTACCAAAACAGGTTCTAGACCTTATAAGGGTCATGTAACCTTTCATAGGTATGTACTAGGCTACTGGCCCTAGGGCCTATACAAGCCTAGCCAAAAAGGTACCCTGGCTTTTGCCACCCAAGAAAATTATTTAAAATTATAAGGATGCGAGAAGCACAGGGGCACAGGAAAATAATCCCTTTGAGAAAAGAAAATGTTCGGGTTGCGGTAATTTCACTCTTTCTTTTTTGACATAAGCATACCCTTTTATGTCATGTTTTGATTAATATCTCACTGAGTGATCAAATGGGTCTACATAACCAGGGACAGCACCTCGCAAAAGGCCTCTCTTTAATGAAACATTACCACCACTAGTGTGACTTTCTTTGTCAATGAACTAGATTCAGTGTTTTTGCTGAAGAAAATAGTGCATTTCCCTTTCAGTTTAGCAGTTTACTTCTAGTTCAAGCAAGATGACTATACAAAGGATTATGAGTGGGTCTCCGATTGTAACCACATTACTTGTGTGAGACATGGTTACTAAGAAATTCTCCTGAGCAAAAGAAGCGAATCTTGGCATCCATGGCAAGAATACATAATACTAAGTCAGGATCTTTATCTGACCCTCTACTACTACTAACAGAAAAAAAGGGGGGAGAGCACACAAAGTGTTTTGCTGGCTTTGAAATCTGGTAAAACAGCAAGTGCTGCCAAATGGATGGCAACATATGTCAAGGGCAATATTGTGACACAGTCACCGATAGCATGCATGCAGAAACAAAGCTGTTTTTTGAGTTCTGCCATTGTGGTTTGCTAGCTGGCACTATCACTTCTTAGTGAATAGTGCAAGACTCAAGACTCGATCTTAACAGTGCTTGGGGGTGTAGGGGCTTAAATAATTGTTAAGATCGGGTTTTGCTTAGCTAGTTTACCTGTCTGCTGATACTGATGTGTAATCATGGCACTCCATGCACTACAAAACTGCCATCACATAGCAGCAGAGAACTGAAGCTGAATTAAACATCCTGAAAAAAAATATGAATAAAATTGTAACCAACTACACAAACCAATACTATGCCAATTTACCTGCAAAACATATTACCAGACTGCTGAAGTTAACTTCTACTTCGACCAAGCACCACTTGCGGCATCTATCACCACAAGCAGTTTTCTTTCACTGAAGCAATCCAGTTGCTTAATGGCCAAGAATATAATTTAAATATACTATAACAAAGACAACACAGGATAAATTCTTATCTAGATACTTACTGCACTTTCCCCACCATGTCCAGTAATTTGTCATGAATCACCTGCACCACTTCAAAACTACAGGAAAAAAAAAAAAGAAAGATGTTAGAGGTAGGAACAGAGTTTAAAGGCACACCCAGCCAACAATCATGGGCTTTATCTCTCAAAATCTGTAAGACGGTCTACAAATAATTAGAGGTGGAGGTACAGCCCTATAAAATATTTCTAAACAAGCATGCACTCCTCTCAAATTGTAATAATATTAAGTGATAATAATTACAGGTATAAATGTCAAAAAGTTGGGACTCTACTTATAACTGGAATATAACAGTAGTATAAAATAACTATCACATACAGATAGAATTCTGTCATGTTCTAGATTCTGCACAAAGACAGTTTCAGCACTCTCATTTTTTTTTGTCTCAGTTTGCAAGGTAAAGTTACTGAATAACATACAGATTTTGGTAACACCATGAGTACAAAAATTGTGATAGGCACATGACAAATAAGAAGTAGGGCAATCAGCACGTCATCCAAATGTATGCTCAAAGGTGGAATAGGCATTCATAAAACTGCTTACACCAATCACTAGACATATTCATGAGCTGACTCCCTTCATTAATTCAGGGACTGACTCCCCAAACTGTCCAACAGTTGTGAACTTCAGCATCTGAGCTGACAACTTCCCTGAAAGGACAATGCTAGGAATACCCCCCCCCCCCCCGCAAAAAAAAAATAAAAACTGGCATAACACCAAAAACCAGGGCTGGAAGGACTGAGCAGTTACTGCAACAGTGATCATTTTAACGTTACTGTTATGGTAAGTTTGCTTATATAACTGACTACTTTCATCATACTGATCACTACTGCAGTAGCCTTAGCTATATGGGTAGATTACACTAGCTTACTACATCTAAGAAGTGGAAGGACAAGAGTCTAGGAGTCCTTGGAGAATGGTCCTTGCAAAGCCTGATCTATACCTACAGAATGAATCTTGCTTACAATGCTTTGCAAAACTATGTACAGAGAAACAAGTTGCAGCTTTACAATACTTCTGGAATCTAGCCTTTTCCAAAAAGGCACAGATGACGCCAAGGCCCTGGTAGAAGGGTCACTGACATTGCCTGAAGAGCTTTGTTTTGGTGACTATAACAAAAGCCAACAGCCTTAGACAACCATTTGGAAATAGCCTGTTTTGACAAAGACTCTCTCTTCTATTTACCTTCTCAAGAAATTAACACCCGATCCAAAGATCTGAAAAAACAAGTTATGTATTTACCATAATGTTCCATCTCAGTTGTTGCTTTTCATTTGTCGTCAACGTGTGGGACTCAGATCCAGCATGGATCAGACTAGGCCATACACTCCAGCATCATATCCAAAATTCAAGTTCCTCCCCTACCCAAAATGACCCCCCTCTCCCTCCCCTCAGATAGAGTTTATTGCAAAACAGCACCAATCCCATTACAGCATTTTTATCCCTAACCAACCAAGGCAGCAACAGACACAAAGGTTCCGCTGAAGCCAGGAAAGCCAATGGCTTCTTCTATCCAGTCCACTACACAGCCCAAAGGAAAAAAAAAAAGGGCAAAGGGAAGGAGGGCGGGACAGTTGAAGACAACTGAAAAGCAACAACTCAGATGGAACGTTATGGTAAGTACATAACTTGTTTAACTGAAGTTGTTTTAATTTGATCTTCAACCTGTGGGACAGGGTCACTAGCTACTATAACCCTGGGAGGTCCTCATGGAAGGATATTTCAAAGCACAGCTGAGCCAAAGGATGCTCTGCTCCCTAGAAATATCATCCAATTTGTAATGGGAGATAAAGGTATGCGAAGACCAGCAGGTAGCAGCAGAACAAATATCATCAACAAGAACCCTGGACTAAAAAAAAAAACGCAAAATTAGACACTGATCTGGTGGAATGCGCCAGGACAGGGACCGGTGGAGACAAACCTTTGGACCAACAGGCCAAATAAATACACTCAGAAATCCAGTGAACTAGAGTAACTTTACAAACGGGTTTTCCCAAATGAGAAACACTCACTGGACTTCACAATGGAAGCAAAGGCAAAGAGCTCGCAGCAAGGACTACCCCACCTTAAGAATATCCTGTCTGCTACTGACGGATTCAGAGACCACTCATACGGCATCAGAACAGATCTGCTGAACTTGTCCACTAGAATGTTGGACTTCTCCGGAATGTGCGCTGCCACCAGAAAAAGGTTGGAGGAGTTCAGCAACTCCTACAATCGCATGGCCTCGCAGCAAGGGGGGTAAGATGTGGTTCTCCCCTGTTTGTTGATGTACCAGATCACGGACATACTGTCCACGTGGATGAAAATCGTCCCAGTAGGGAGAAAGACGTGAAGAGCTTGCAACACCAATAGCACTCCCCTCATCTCCAGGGCATTAATATGCAGACTGGTCTACAGGGAAGACCACGTGCTTTGGACTGTCCTTCCCATGCAATACCTCCCCATCCGAGCAGGGAGGCATCTGCGGTCACAGTGATCACGGGGCAAGGAAGAACAAAAGGGCAGCCCAGAAAAAGGTCCAGAGACTGGAGCCACCACAGGAGAGAGTCCCGGCAAACTCAAGACAAGGGGAGATAGAGAAGGGACCATTGAACCACCAAGGTCCACTGAAGAACCCTCATGTGGAAATGTGCAATTTGGAGAAGGGTGATCATGACTGCCATGGACCCCAACGCCAGAAGACGCATACCTGCCAGTGGAAGCTGGGTCTGTAGAGCAAAGCATGTGATGAAGCGATAATAACCTGCTCAGGGGCAGAAACAACCTGCCCTGTCTAGTAACCAACTGAGCCCCGATGAAGTCCAATGTCTGAACAGGTGCAAGTTGTGACGTGGCAAGATTTATCGTAATGCCCAGGGATGGGGCTAGATGGAGAAAGTAAGCCCTGGCCTGAAACAATTGATGCTTGGAGGGAGTGGGAAAGAAGCCAATCTTCTATGTAGGGAAAGACCTGAAATCCCTGCAGTCGCAGGAGAGCTGCCACTACCGCCATCACTTCAGTAAACACCGGGGGGGTGAGTCCAAAGGGGAGCACTCTCAACTGAAAATGACTGGCTCACAGCCGGAAATGTATGAACCATTGGGAGCATCTGTTCACCTTGATATGAGAGTATGCATCCTGAAGGTCCACTGAGCATATCCAGTCATTCATCTGCAGGAAAGGCAGAATGGACTGAAGGATAACCATATGAAACTTTGTCTTGGCAATGGACAGGTTCAAGGATAGAAAGATCCAGAATGGGTCTGAAGTTCCCCGTCTTTTTTGGCACCAAAAAGAATCTGGAATAAACGCCTGATCTGGAGAGATCTGGGGGAAACAGGTTGGATGACTCAGAGCAGCCTGGCGATTTCTACATCTGCTTCCTCCTCCTGCTGACCAGGTGGAACACCTGGGAGGTGTTTTGGCGAAGAGGGAGGGAGGAGAAAGGGCATAGAGTAACCTCTGGATATGATTTGCAGCACCCAACAATCGTTTGTGATGGATTCCCAGGCTGTTGGGTGCAGAGGCAGATGCCCTCGACTGCCTCCAAACATGAGCAGTCGGGCAATCCCTCAGGATTACTAAAAGGGTCTATCAGAGAATAAATCGAGACCCCTGGCTCTTCGGATCTAGTCTGTCATATCCCCCTCTGCCTCTGGGGGAAGACTAACCCTGAGTGTCCTGGGGAAATTCTAAGACTTCCGAAAAGTGCAGTTGTGTACACTTACCATAAATGTAGATGCTTGAGTGTATTCACTGTTGCAGTCATTACATTTAGGTACTCTGCTGGCAGGTTGCCTTCAGACGGCCTGATTAACTAAGTCTTGGGTCCTGCGTCGGTTGCTGTCCCTTCTTCCATGACATCAGATCGTCAGGGGTATAAAACATGCAGCTGACGCCATTACGTCAGTTTTTCTTGATCCAGATGACAGGTGCCCCCCAAATGGGGAGCAACTAAAATTAAAAACCCAAAAATATACCTCCAACCAAAAGCAAATACACCAAAAATTCTTTTAGGCATAGTAAAAGAAAGTAGAGCCGCGCGGCAAGAAAGACTGAGGAAAATGGCGTCGGCTGATGCCTTTATACCACAGCAGCTATGACGTCGGGTGAAGTGCGACATCAGCCGAGGCCAGACCCAGACTTTGGAATCCGGCCGACCAAAGGGCTGCCTGAGGCAGGACAACCCATATGTTAGGACTGCAGATGCATCCTTGAAGGACATCAGGGGGCTGGAGGGAGGGTAACCAGGACTGCAACAGTGAATACACTCGAACATCTACATTTATGGCAAGTGTACACAACTGTACTATGTTCTTAGTGTTTCACTGTTGCAGTCATTACATTTGGGTAGATTCCTAAAGCTATGGTTGGGAGGACGGATTTATACAGCATTACGACCAGCTATAAGGCCCTGCAAGACTGACAGATATTGTAAAATCTGAGGAATATTTGGAAGTGTGGACGTCGGTTTTCTAGGCGTGGTGTGAGCTTTAGGCCTGGATGAAGAAGATGGCATCGGTTTAAAATGCAAGTCTGTAGGCCTGAATGCACCCTCAGAAGCCGGTGCCTGCACAGTGGCTCCGGACCCATCCAAGCTAGAGACATCCGCCGGTTCCATAGTCGAAGAAGCATCTTGCAGCAGAGTAGAGGCCGGCAAATCTGAAGTAGCAGGTATCAGGGGCTACAAAAGCACCTCACTGAGTACCGGTGGACTGGTGACTAGCTTAATGGAAGCATCGTTGGCAGTTTTAGACCTATGCGGTCTGTCTCTGTCTTTATCTTTACGTTTTTTCGGAAGATCGGTAGTCAGATGGCTTAACTAAGCCATTTTGGAGTACTGACACCGAGTACCAAAATAATTTGCTGCAAAGATAGCCAGACGACAAATAGCTTGGGGGTTGAACAAGGCACAAAACCGACAGCGCAGGACGTCGTGGTCTGGGCCTAAGCAGGGAATGCAGTATGAATGAAAATCTTTATGAGGTATTTGCTTTCCACAGGTAAGACAATTGTTAACTTTTACTGACATCGGTTGGAACAAGAAAAAAGATCCACAACGGGGTACTTATCTTTTCTTGAAGACTTCGGTTCTGAAACTCGAAAACGAAAATTTCAGGAGTCTGATGACCGGCACTTTCGAACTGCTTATGCTTCGGGCGATGCACGGCAAGAAAGACTGATGTAATGGCGTCGGCTGCATGTTTTATACCCCTGACGACCCGAAGAAGAGACAGCATCTGACGCAAGAATCCAAGACTCTGGTATTCAGGCTGGCTGAGGGTTACCTGCAGGCAGACAACCCAAATGTAATGACTGCAACAGTGAAACATGAAGAACATCCAGGATTTAAAACTTTCTGAAGGTCACACAACTGAATTATGCCAAAAAATTAAAAGAAACATACTCACTTTTAAAGTAAAGTATATGCACATTTAAAAAAAAAAGAATTTAAACGCTGCAAGACCTTCTGGGTAATTAAAAGTGGCTAAACATTTTTCAAAATGTATAAGGTGAATGTGAAGTATTAAATGATTGTTAAAAAATACATGATTAACGTTGGTTGGGTTTGAGTTTAAGTAAACAAGAAACAGAAATGACCGCAGTCAAGCCTGGTGGACTAGCAGAGTTAAATGCAACTGGCAAGTAAATTCTTTCTTTTCTAGTGTTAGACCCCATGGGCCTCCCCTGGGATGCATGGGCAATTGCTCCAGAATGACAAATTTAAGCTGGCGATCTGGGTGTACTGTTAGGTGTTTAAAAAAAAGTGCATTAGTTTCACACTTGGTTCTAATTTCATAAAGATATTCATAGACTCTCTGAGTATCCATTCAGTCTTGCCAACGTAAAAACTGTTACAAGATTGGCAAAGTACTCCTTTTCGTAGTACAACTGTAGTTACTTTTTATTGTAACAGAGAAATCACCGATTTTCTTTGGCGCAACAAAAATATTTTTACAACAGTTGCAAGCACTGTACTTTAGCGTGCCTTTCCATTTATATATTAATAGTGTGAATGTTTGCCAGATGATTCAAATAATTGCTTAAAACTAGTGCCTTTCCTAAAAGTAATTAGCTTTGTCCCCAACCTTGTTGAAGATATCATTACCATTAAAATGTACCAGTTTTTCCTTAATGTCCACCTGAATAGCTCATGATCGGTCGAGTATGATGTGATGAAACTTACTCCTGTAAGTATGTGCCCCAGAGTGCCCTACAAGGGGTTGTTCAAGGAAACTCTCTGTACCACAGTTCTCCAGAGTTTTACTTGATAGAATAGGTCTAAAATGGTTTTGTCTAAAAACATTGCGGTATCCTCTGCATTCACTAATGAAATCCTCACATAAAGTGGCCATGTTTGCGGCACAAATTGCCCTTTAAGAGCTGCCTTTTTCTGTGAGGTTGGATGGGAGCTGGTATGGTGCAAGAAGGATTTGGAATAAGTGGGTTCAGCCCATCTTTTTCAAGTAAGACATCCAAGTATGACATATGGTCAGTGCCAATGGTATGGGTAAAATCCAAAAAACTGGTTGTGTTAATGTATTCAAGAAAAACTGGAATTTGACCCACACCGTCCTTCCATGCCACAAAAATATCGTCAAGGTATCTGATATTAAAAGTACAAAGAGTCCCTGAAAGGACCGTTAAAGACGAATTTCTCCTCCCATTTCACCTTGACGACGCTGGCATATAAGGGACCTCATGCTGACCGCATGGCTACCCCCCCCCCCTTTTGTAAAAAGTACTGGCGGTCAAAAACAATACTATTGTCTAGTACTAGATGTCACAATTCAGTAAAAAGACTGATTATCTTGGGAAAATTCTGTTTGCTCATTTAAAAATTCTGCGAACCACTGTAAACTAGTGTGGTGGGAGATAACTGTGAAAAGGTCCTTGACATCAATGGTAGGAAAAAACATGTCATCTTTGACTTGTAAAGTATCACACTTCCCAAGGAACTCCGATGAATCCTTGCATAGGTAGTCTATATTCTGGACCACCCCTTTTAAATGGTGGTCTAGAAATTTAGCCATGGGGGCCATGATCGATCGCCTAGCATCCACAAGAGGTCTCATCGGTGGATCATTTTGACTTGTGTGGTCCTCTCCAGAAAAATCCAACTTGAACAAATTTGAGTTGGATTTGATACAAACCTTTGAACATCTAATGTCCAGATGATGCAACCCATGGGGTTTTGTCCATATACACCACTTGCAATATACTGGAAAATGTACATTTTATTTGAAGATACCTATGAGTAGGTGTCCAAAATGAACTTACCATCGCATAGTCCAGGATTTCTGATGCTTTACAAGACATGTTTATACAAAGCCAAATTACCCTCGACCAACTTGAATATAAAACATCAAGCATCCAGTAGTGCCTACCATACCAGGCCTATTGTAGATGCTAGGCAACTGCAAGGCTCCATTGGCTGAATTTCTAGACCACCATTTAAAAGGGGTAGTCCAGAACATCGACCATGCAAGGATTCGTAGGAATTCCTTAGGAAGTGTGATGCTTTACAATTCAAAGATGACATGTTTTTTTCCTACAACTGATGTCAAGGACCTTTTCACAGTCGCCCCCCCCCCCCCCACCACCACCACACTGGTTTACAATGGTTCAAAGAATTTTTAAATTATCATACAAAATGTTCCCAAGATAATAGCAATCTTTTTACTAAATTGCTGCATCTCATACTGCACAATAATTATACTGTTTTTGACAACCAATACTTTTTACAAAAAAGGGGGCAGCCATGGGGTCAGCATGTGGTTCCTTACATGCCAACATCGTCATGGTGGAATAGGAGGAGAGGTTTGATTTTCAATCCTTTCAAGGGACTCATGGTGCCTTTATATCAAATACCTTGACATTTTTATGGCATGGAATGATGGTGTGGGTTAAATTCCAGTTTTTCTTGAATACCTTAACCTGACCAGTTTTTTGGCTTTTACCCATACCGTGGGCACTTGGATGTCTTACTTGAAAAAGATGGGCTGAACAAGGGACTGCTGAACAAGGGACTACTTTCAAAAGATATTCAGGAAACCCATTTATTCCAACTCCTAAACACTACACCAGGTCCCACCCAACCTCAGAGAAAAAAGCAGAACTTAAAAGGGCAAATTTGTTCGTGCGCACACGTGACCACTTTATATGAGGATTCCATTAGTGAATGCACCCTACTCAAGGAAATGTTCCTCAAAAGAGGATACCCCATTGCTGTTAACATTTGGGAAGAAATAGCACAGAAAAACAAAACCACCATTTTAGACCTATTCTATGAAGTAAAACTCTGGACAACTGTGGTACAGAGATTTTCCTTGAACAGCCTCTTGCAGGCCAGTCTGAGACAAACACCTACAGGTGTAGTTTTATCACATCATACTCAACCTATCTTGAAATATTCAGGTGGACCTTAAGGAAAAACTGGTGTATTTTTAATAATAATAATGATATCAACAAGGTGGGGGACAAGCTAATAATTTTTAGAAAAGGCACCAGTTTTAAGCAATTATCTGAATTGTCTGGCAAACTTTCACACCATTTAATATGTAAATGGGAAGGCATGCAAAAGTGCGGGGCTTGCAACTATTGTAAAAATATGTTTTTTTGCACCAAAGTAAAAATCAATGGCTTCACTGTTACTATAAAAGGTAACTACAGTTGTGCAATGAAAGAGTAGTCTATCTGGCCCTTTGCCAGTAGTGTAAGAGTTTTTTTACATTGGCAAGACTAAACAGATGCTTAAACAGAGGGTCTATGAATATCTTTACGAAATTAGAACCAAGTGTGAAACTAATGCACTTTTTAAATACATAACAGTACATACACATCACCAGTTTAAATCGGTCATTCTGGAGCAATTGCCCATGCATCCCAGGGGAGGCCCATAGGGTCTAACTCTAGAAAAGAAAGAACTAATTTGGAAATTGCGTTTGAATTCAGCCAGTTCACCAGCCTTGAATGGGGTTATATTTCCATTTCTTGTGTACATAAACTCAAAGCCAACTAACTTTAATCATCATGTATTTTTTAACATTCATTTAATATTTCACATTCACCTTAAACATTTTGAAAAGTGTTCTAGACACTTAATTAACCAGAAGGTCTTGCATTGTTTAAAAAAATTAAATTTGTATATACTTGACTTTAAAAATGAGCATGTTTCTTTTAATTGTTTTGGTGTAATTTGATCATGTGACCTTCAGAAGGTTTTAAATCCTGGTTTCCTCTGTTACACAGTTTCTGATGAAGTCTTGTGGAGTCATAACTGAGACGAAAGCGCTAATGGTTTCTTTTATTAAACAGTGAATCATTTGCAAAGTCTGGTTCAATAGCAGTGGAAGAGTTTGTTTTCACTTAACAGTAGTATCTACGTTTGTTTTTGGTTGTCTGATAGTGATCTACCTGCAATCTGTGCCTCTTTCTGGTTGCCCTTTCTTCCAAGTTTCACTGTCTGTACCGTTTGGGGTACAAAAATACTCATGCAAACACTTCCAAACAAACCCCCTAAATCTTCCAGACTATTACAAATATTGGAGCCATACATATATCAACATATACACATACATACATATATATATATATATATATATATATATATATATATATATATATACACACATATACACATTACATACATACACACACACATTTTACATTATATATACATATCTCCTCCCATTGCTCTTAGTGAATTGCTTATCCTCCCTCTCTTCCTAATCCTTTCTAATCTCCTCTGATCGATTCCTATAGTCATCATGCAATATTTCATTTGCCCTACTACTTAACCCTTTATTGACAGCAGCTACTGTTGTAGATTCTACTAAAAACTGTACCCGTGTTGGTCTTTCACTTAAGATCCCCTATTCTTTTCTCTTTGCCTACACTCTGATATCAAATCAGTGATAGAGAAGGCAATATTTAGCCTACAGTCCAAACACTCCCACTATATTACTTTCTTTCTCTAGTTATTTGTTCCCAATACCTGGTTTCCTTTGCCAGTTTTCTCAAGTAAATTCCAGTCCCTATTGTCTATTCTCTGTACCCCTAATTGCAGTCATCTCCATCAGAAGAATCTCCGTTCTCAATTCCCATGATGACTTAGTTCTTAGAATACTTTCTGCTATTTTATGAATGTAGTAAACTCTCGGTTAACAGGAACTCAAGCATCCAGAACTCTCAAAAATAAAAAAAGTAAAAATAAAAAAATAAATAAATACAGTACAATTTTGTGTGTTGCACTTTGTCCCCCCCCCCCAGAAACATACCTTACGTTTTTAGAGTTTTAAAAACGACAATAGGAATAAATTTCCTCTCACCCCAACCTGAAAACAAGTCAAATCAAACAAATAGCATAGGGTACAGTATTAGTCAGGCCTATTTTTAATAGTAACTCTCAAGCAACCAGAGACTACAGTTATCTGGCATCTACCAATCCCCATGGGTGCCGGTTAACAGAGTTTCCTGTATAATATTCTGTACAGTTACAGTTATTCGCCTTAAGAATCTGCATCCAAAATCCCAGTCTCTCCTTACTTCTTCAGCTTCTCCCATTTCACAATCAACTCTTTCCACTTTGAATTGTAGGTTTTTGCTTGTGCTATGTACAACAACCTTAACTGTGTAGTTTTGAACCAATTTGTGTACGAGTACATAGTTTACAGCTACTGCCTTTCTTTAGCTTCATTAATTTTATATCCTGAAAAGAATTAACTGTCTCAATGTTCCACAACACTGAAATTACCTTTTCTGGTTTTATCAGGTACAAAATAGTGTCCCCAGCAATTAAAGCCAACTTTTCTTGATAACCATACCAATTATATCCTTAAATTTCTGAGTCCCTTATTTTCTTTGTCAATGATTATAAATACAACACAAATAAAGGGGAAAGAGGAAACCTCTGTCTGGTTCCTCTGTTCAAACACTACTTATGAGAGAGAGGACCCCCCCTCCCCATTTATTTTCACCTCCAATTCCTCATTTATCCTCTTAATTAAGCTTATTAATGTGTCAAGGAATGCAAATGCTTCAACTGCCCTGTTCATAAAATCCCAGCTTACTTTGTTGAATGCTTTCTCTGCATCACAACTCACCAACACTGATACTTTCATACATTCTGTTTCCCTCTGGATCATTGTTGTATTAATGTTGTCAAATGTTTGCCTCCCCAACACAAAACTACACTGATCCATATCTATCAATTTTGGCATCACCTTTGCCATTCTTTTAGCCATTACAGACAAGCACTTTATTAATCATGGTTTGTTTGTGTCTTTCGTAAAGACTCAAAATAGGACTAAACTGAAGCTAGATCTAATGGGTATTTACCACCTTTAGCTATTACACCCACCCACAGCTTTTTTCAGGATATTGGTACTTCTCCTCGTTTTAAAATATAGTTGAATAAAACCTTCCACATCTTTATCATTTTATTCCCTCCTGGCTCCCAAACTTCCACAGAAGTACCATCAATTCCTGGAGACTTTCCTGTAGATTGGTTATACACCACCACTTTTATCTCATCTCCTCCTCTATCTTGTAAACTGAGACTCCTGTACCAATACCCCGGCATATTTAAAATTCTTGCATAGACATTTTCAGTTGTACTTTCTCTTGATTTCCACATTTCTCTGATTCATACAGATTTTCACAAAACTTCTAAAACATTTCTAATACTGCTACAGGATCTCTGATTATTTTCCTTGTTATAGGCTCTTTAAGCTTAGCCACTACTTTCTGCTGCCTGAGCAGTTATACTAAAAGTTTTTGTGCACCGCTGTTAAAATGCCAGGTTTTTGTGATATAAAAATGAGACCACGATAAATCATTTCAAAACTTTTCCCACCTTTAATGTGACCTATAACCTGTACAATTCAATTGAAAAACAAATCTATTAAGGGAAAAATATAAAAAAATAAAAAACATACAATACACTGGTTGCACAAGTGTGCACACCCTTAAACTAATACTTTGTTGTGTGTGTGCATCCTTAAACTAATACTTTGCTGAAGCACCTTTTGATTTAATTACAGCATTCAGTCTTCTTGGGTAGGAGTCTATTAGCATGGTACATCTTGAGTTGGCAATATTTGCCCACTCTTACGTGCAAAAGTGCTCCAAATCTGTCAGATTGTGAGGGCATCTCTCGTGCACAGCCCTCTTCAGGTCACCCCACAGATTTTCTATTGGATTTAGGTCTGGGCTCTGGTTGGGCCAATCCAGAACTTTAATTTTCTTCTGGTGAAGCCATTCTTTGACTTGGATGTATGCTTGGGGTCACTGTCGTGTTGAAAGGTGAAATTCATCTTCAACTTTCTAGCAGATGCCTGAAGGTTTTGGGCCAACAGTGACTGGTATTTGGAATCGTTCATAATTCCCTCCACCTTGACTAAAGCCCCAATTCAGCTGAAAAAAGCAACCCCAAATCATGATACTGCAACCGCCATTCTTCACCATGGGGATGGTGTTTTTTTGGTGATGCGAAATGTTGAATTTGGAATTGTGGTCAAAAAGTTCAACCTTGGTCTCAGACCATAAAGACATTTTCCCACATGACTTTGGGAGACTTGATCTGGATAGTTTAGCCAGGCCTGGATGTTTTTCTGTGCAAGAAAAGGCTTCCCCATAGTACAGACACATGGAAAATATGGGAGATTTTTGTCACATGTAGTACACAACCAGTACTTGCCAGAAATTCCTGCAGCTCTTTCAGTGTTGCTGTAGGTCTCTTGGCAGCCTCCATGACCAGTTTTCATTTTGTATTTTAAATCAGTTTTGGAGGGATGTCCAGTTCTTTGCAATGTCACTGTTGACCCATATTTTCTCCACTTTTTGATGACCATCTTCACTGTGTTCCATGGTATATCCAATGCTGTGGAAATTTTGTACCCTTCTCCTGACTGATACCTTTCAACAATGAGATCCGTTTGATGTTTTGTAAGCTCTCTGTGAACCATGGCTTTTGCTGTAGCAGGCAACTGTGCAAATGTCAGGAAAATCCTACTAGGACAGCTGAACTTTATTTGGGGTTAATCAGAGAGTCTTTAATTGATGGCAGGTTTGTACCCAAGAAGACTGAATGTTGTAATTAAATCAAAAGGTACTTCAACTAAGTATTAGTTAAAGGGTGAGCACACACAACAAAGTATTAGTTTAAGGGTGTGCACACTTATGCAACCAGCATACTGTACGTTTATTTTTTATATTTTTCCCCCCAAAAGATTTAGTTGTTTTTCAACTGAATTGTACAGGTTATAGGCCACATTAAAGGTGGGAAAAGTTTTGAAAGGATTTATTGCGCTCTCATTTTTTATATCACAAAACCTGGCATTTTAACAGGGGTGTGTAAACTTTTTATATCCACTGTAGAACTCTTAAGCCTCACATGAAAGCTTTCAGCTAAATGAATTAAATGCTGCTCAGAGTTTGTTTGTAACTTTGTTGAGATACTGCAAGTTGTTTTCAAAATATTACACATGTAATGGTTACTGTGTTTTCTCTGATTTATGAAATTCGGTTCAAGACCTACAATCTAAAGAAAACTACCACAATAAAATAGTTTGTGCTAAAGTTTGCCATTTATACTTCTTTCATAACCCCTATGGCTCCAGAGATATGAATAAAAAGTTATGTACTCACCATAACGTTCCGTCCGAGTAGGTAAACTTCATTTGTCAGCAACCTATGGGTTATCAGATCCACATCGGATCCGAGCAGGCAGTTTCCAACAGCTAAGATCCGAGCTCCAAGCTCCTCCCCCTTACCCATAACTCCCTGCCATCCCTTCCTGACCTCAGATCGAGTTTGCCTAAAAGCAAGACTTGCAATCACAACCTGCCTAGTGTAAACTGGGTACAATCCACCATGAAGCAGGAATATCTATGAACATCCGAAGAGGACAGGGGGATGGATGGAGGGAGGGACGGTTGCTGAAAAATGAAGTTTACCTACTTAGACGCAACATTATGGTGAGTACATAACTTCTTAATCTGAAGTAGTTAACTTCATTTGTGCATCAACCTATGGGACAGAGTCCCCAGCTACGTGAATCTTGGGAGGCCCTTATGGAGGGATGTTCCGGAGCATTGCGGAGCCAAAGGATGCTCTCCCTCTGGAAACTAGATCCAACTTATAGTGGTTTATGAATGTATGAGAAGAAGCCCACGTGGCAGCTGAGCAAATGTCATCCAACGAAACTCTAGCCTGAAAAGCAGCAGAGGTAGAAACAGACCGAGTAGATTGGGCATGGACTCCATGAGGAGCAGGCCGGCCAGAACTCTCGTAAGCAGAGAGAATACACTGGGAAATCCACCTGGACAGTGTGACTTTAGAAACAGCTTTTCCCAAACTGGGTTTAGCAAAGGACACAAACAGCTGGTCTGATTGCCTATAACCGGCTGTTCTGTGCAAATAAAATCTTAACTGTCTGTGTACATCCAAAGAGTGTAACTTGTATTCGCCTTTATTTTGGTAATTGGGAAAGAAGACTGGCAAATTAATAGACTGGTTGATGTTAGATTCGGAAGGAATTTTGGGGAGAAGAGGGACTGGTCCTGAGGAATGCCCTATCCTTGTGGAAAGTCAAGTATGGTGGCTTGGCACAAAGGGCTTGAAGCTCCGAAACCTTTTTCGCCGAAGTAACAGCAACCAGAAAAGCCGTTTTCCAGGATAAGAATTTGAGATCTACCGAAATAGCAGGCTCAAAGGGAGAAGCTGTTAAGGCCTGAAGTACCAGCGATAAGTCCCAAGGAGGAATTACATCCTTCACCGGAGGCCTTAGTAAGAAGGTGCCTTTTAAGATGGCCTTAAACAATCTGGATGAGGTCAAAGGGCCAAGATCACACCCAACATAGTAATGAGCGATTGCCGCCAATTGTACTTTGACTGTGGAAGAGCTAGCCCCTTGATCAAATAATCCTGACAGAAATCCAGCACAGCTGGTAACGGAGCTGTGAAAAGGGTCCAGCTTCTGACATTCTGCCCAAATAGAAAAACTTTTCCATTTGCTACGATAAACTTTCCTAGTAGACGGCTTGTGAGCAGCCTCTAGGATCGCTTTAACCAGGGAAGAGATACCGGGAGTCCTAGCTAACAGTGGAACTGGATCAACCAAGCCGTGAGCTTGAAGTTGTCCAGGTTCAGGGCTGACAGGCCCAAAGGGTGAGATATCAGATCCGGGACAGGATCTAGAATCCAGGGAGGATTCACTAGATGAGACCATAGATAAGGGAACCAAGCCTGACGAGGCCAGAATGGGGCAATGAGGATTATAGTGCTCCCCAACCGTCTGGCTTTCTGCAGAAACTTCAGCATGAGGGGGGAAGAGGCGGGTAAGCATAAAGTAGACCGGGTGGTCAAGCATGCACCAGAGCGTCTCTTGGTGATTCCCTGGGTGGGGGAATTAGAGCAAAGTAGGTTTTGCACTTCGTGTTTGAAGGAGAGGCGAAAAGATCGCAACAAGGTTGACCCCATTTGGAGAAGATCTGCTTCGCTACTTTGGGATTCAGAGACCACTCGTATGGCGAGAGGATGGTGCGACTCAATTTGTCCGCTACGATGTTGGACAGGCCTGGAATGTGCGTTGCTACGAGAAAGCAGTTGGTGGAAATCGCCCATTCCCAAACTCTCATGGCCTCTTGACAAAGTGGATAGGACCTGGTTCCCCCTTGCTTGCTGATATACCAAACGACTGCCATGTTGTCCGTTTGGATCGCAATAGTCCTGACAGGAAAAAGGCTCTGAAGTGCTTGCAACGCTAACAGCACCGCCCTCATCTCTAGGACATTGATATGCAGTGAGGTCTCCGTCTGGTTCCACGTGCCTTGGATGGTCCTGCCGAAACAATGCCCCCCCACCCGAGGCGAGAGGCGTCCGTGGTCACTGTAGCTAGGGGAGGGGACATAGAGAAGGGGCGCCCCTTTTGGAGGTCCGGAGATTGGAGCCAGCATAAGAGGGCACTCCTGCAAACCCTGCTGAGAGGGACAGGATGGCTCAAGGGATAACGCAGGAAGGACCATTGGACTTGGAGGGTCCATTGCGGAATTTTCATGTTTAGGCGCTCCATGGAAAGGAGTTTGGTGGTAGCCGCCATCGAGCCTAGGGCCCTCAGGACCAATTCCGCCGGAGAGGTTGGGCAATGAAGAATGGCCTGCATATGGAGTCTTAGAGATCGCATCTGGTCTGGAGTTAAGAAGGCTAAGAGCTGGTTTGTGTCCAACCTGGCTCCGATAAAATCTATGATCTGAGTCGGGAGCAGGGAGGATTTTCCAGCGTGGATCGTGATCCCCAGCCGGAGAGCTAGGTGAAGAAAGAAATTCCTGGCTGTGCAAAGTAGATGCCTTGTGGGGGCGGTCAGGAGCCAGTCGTCCAGGTATGGAAAGACCTGAATTCCCTGGAGTCTCAGGTGGGCCGCTACCACCGCTAACACTTTGGTGAACACCCGGGGGCCCGTGGTGAGACCAAAGGGGAGGACCCTGAATTGGTAATGGCTGGCTCCTAGCCTGAAGCGGAGAAACCTCCTGGATCGTCTGTCCATCAAGATGTGGTAGTACGCATCCTTGAGGTCTATGGGGCACATCCAGTCATTCTCCTACAAGAGGGGGAGAATGGATTGAAGAGTGACCATCCGGAACTTTTCTTTGGCTATTGCCAGGTTCAAAAAGGATAGGTCGAGGATTGGTCTTAAGTCCCCTGTCTTTTTTGGCACCAAGAAGAACCTGGAGTAAAAGCCCGATCCGTACTGGTCTGGGGGGACTTGCTGGATCGCTCCTTTTTCTAGCAGCTGACGAATTTCTGCGGCTGCGGCCTCCCTCTGATCGGGTGGGACATCAGGGAGGCACCTGGGTCTGACAGGGGAATGGAGAAACGGAATCTCGTAGCCTCTGGACATAATTCGAAGCACCCTGCGGTCTGTCGTGATGGACTCCCAAGCTGCTAGCTGCTTCGAGAAACACCCCCCCGACTGCCTCCAGAGTGGAGCAGTCTGGTAACCCCTCAGGGTTGCTGCGTGGGCCGATCAGAGAAAGGTTCTCTGGACCCAAAGTTCTTCGGGCCCCCCCTCTGCCTCTAGGGCGGCGTCCACCCTGTCCTCTGCCTCTGAAGGACGGGGTGTCCAGACTGAAACGGGATTGCTTAGACTTTCGGAACCACATCTTCTTCTGTCCCTTTTGGTTCTTTGAGAAGGACCTCTGGGGAGCAGAGAAGCGGAATCCGACGGCAGACGTCTTCCCGTCCTTCTCGCTCTGGACCAAGGTATCGAGTACGGTCTTGCCAAAGAGGGCAGAACCATCAAACGGGGCATTGGCAAATGACGCCTTGAAGGGTTCCGCGAAATCACAGTGGCGGAGCCATGCCTGTTGCCTTAGGACGACGCCCGCTCCGCTAGCTCTAGCGGCTCCTTCCGCAGCATGGGACAGTAGCCACAGAGGTATTGGAAATCGACCTGAGTGTCCATTCGGGTAGAGTACACCTGTTTTGTCCTCTGCCAACATGGACTCTGGGGGTGACCCAGCGTATTCTTTAATAAGATCCCGCTGGAGCCGTATGATGTGTTCCATGTAGTTCAGCGACCTTATGGAGAAGGTAGCTGAAGCAAACATCCGCTTCCCAAAACGGTCCATCGCCCGAGACTCCTTGTCAGGGGGATGGGCCGAGGGACTCTCCTTGGCCAGTTCCCTTTTGGTGGCTGCAGCCACCAGCATGGCATCTACGGGGGTTCCCTTACTCCAATGTGACCTGTCCGAGAGGGGGGGGGGAGGCTGAGAATTCTGTCAGGCCTCTTACGGATGGGCGCCACAGCTCCTTCCATGCCCTGGTAGTGATCAAATCTACCAGGGGATCAGCTGGAGGGGACACCCAAGAGGTAGACGGGCCTGCTTCAAACACCTCCAGGAACAGGGACTCGTCCGAGGTAGGCTTTGGGGCAGACCCCCCCCCCCGATCATCTCCATGATGTCTCCAAATGAGACGTCATCGGGGGGGGTCATCTTGGGGAACCTTTCCCCTTCCTCCAAGTCCGTGTCCTCTGTCAAGGACTCAGGGGAGTCCAAGTGCCTCCTCTTGCACTTGCGTTTGTGAGGAACTTCCTCGGGGGGGGGGGGGGCTGTCCGAGGAGACCTCACCAACTATGTCCTGTTCCAACAAGGGAACGATCTGGGACGTCTGAGCAGGCTGTCCCTGGGGCCGGGTGATGGAAGTCGGATCCATTTGCGAGGGAGTGCAGGGTGGAGCGGTAGCTAAGGCCGGGGGCCTGGAATCCCTCTACAGGACCCTTTCCACCACGTTGAATGCTGAAGGAGAGCCGCTCTCCCTAGGATCCGAGAGAAGACCCTCCCCTCAGATCAGACGAGCAGATCGGGGCAGGAGCTGATGCGATCGGATCTGAAGGGCCAGTACGCTCCGACCTACCCGGAGCCGAAGGCATACTGACCACCTCGGACCCGAAGCTCAACTCTCGACTCTGAGAGCCTAGATCCAAAGAAAAGGGACCCGACAGGCTCGAGGGCGCTGTCGGTGCCGAATTACCCAACTCCATCAGCGCCGACATTCCCCCGGCTCCGACGCTACTCGGCTCCGTAGACCCCGAACCTGGCAAGCGGGTCGGGAAGGAGCAATCTGGGTGAAAAAAGGGGTCGAGCTCCCCCCCAGGGGGGGGGGGGGGAGAGGCAGGAGCACTCCCATCTGCAAGCTGGGCCTGGAGGAACCTTCTCATCATCCAGTCCAAGTCTGCATCTGTTAGGCTTCTCGTGGACCTGGAAGAGGCCACCGAGGCAAGACGGGAGTGCTGCCTCGATGACCTCGAAGGAGACCGGGCCTCATCCTCCTCCAGCCCTGGCGAAAAGCTGGGAGAACGGAGCTGGGAAGGAGAAGGCCCGGACGTCCCATGGGGAGAAGCTCGCTTGGCTGGCGGGGCCAAAGCAGCTGCGGCAGGAGCCACGGTGGGACCGGAGGACGGAGTAGAGTCCGGGGGCAGAAGTCCCACCAGAATCAGCTTCGACCTCCAGTCCCTGATAGCCCTGGGGTTGAACGCTGCACAAATAGAGCAGCCAGAAGACAGATGTTCAACCCCAAGGCGACGAGTGTGGCCATCAGCCGGGGAAAGCTTATGGCCACACTCGGTACACTTGGAGAAGAAAGTTTTGGCGGCCTCAGACATGACAACCTAAAAACACACACACTAGGCCCCAAAACCACACACACAAACACACACCCTAATGCTTTGACGAGAAACGGGGGAGGGAGAGGCTAACAATTACACTAAACTAATGGAAAGATCACAAAACTCGCTCAAAAAACTTTGACTAGTAGTCGAGAGAAAAGATTTTTCTCACAGAAAAAACTTACGAAGACCTGGAAGCTCAAGATCAAGCTGCTGGTGTAACCGCGGCAAACTAGATCTGAGGTCAGGAAGGGATGGCAGGGAGTTATGGGTAAGGGGGAGGAGCTTGGAGCTCAGATCTTGGCTGTTGGAAATTGCCGGCTCGGATCCGATGTGGATCCGATAACCCATAGGTTGATGCACAAATTAAGTTAACTACTTCAGATCATTTGTTTGTAATGTGACGACATAATTTGATTCTGTCGAAAGGCTTAGGCTCCCGCCCGTTGGAAGTTACAGTACAAACGTCCTAAGCTCTATTGGAGTGAATGAGTTAAACTCCACTTTTCATGTTGTCCCAACTCCCTTGCTATATTTTCTGAAGAAATTTCTATCTCCCCTAATAACTCTCAAATAATTTCCACTAATTATTCCTTAAATTTCTCTCTGTAACTGATAGGTGGGGAAGCAGCAGTGTCTCATTTTTACTTTAGCTATTACTGGCAATTGATTTAAAATAGTTTTTGGATGCATAACAAAACTTTCAATTAAACCCACATGATGCTGTGAAACATTTATGTCTACCTAGCCCAATGTTTGTACCATGGGGAATTTTCTGTAAATTCTCTATGAGCTCCTACTACTGAATTCACATCTTCCATCAAAATATTTTATATAAATTTCTACAAACATCTACCCTCTTTTGTTACATTTCCATTAGAGGCCCCATAGATGCATACTCATTGTTGCAAATCAAATTCCAGCCCCCACAAATAAATATTCCCTGCTGAAAGCCGATTATTTCTCCTAGAATTTTAAGCTCCACTGTAGCAATTTTGTGTGGAATATAAATACATGCCAACATAATCATCCTCCCTTGCCAACAGCCCCCTTTTATTACAGCAAATCTTCAATCATATTTTTCCCTCCTCTATCACTACTGGAGCTCCTCTAGCAATTAATGTAAGCACCCCCCCTTTTCCTTTATCCCAAGTATTATGCTTAATAACCATCCCGATATCCTTTCTTTATCAATTTCACATCCTCAGTCCCAGATGCGTCTCCTGTAGAACAGATATTTGCATTCTGCATTTCTTAATATAGCATATAGTTCACTACTCTATTTTCTGTATATACCTGTGAGCCCATTAACATTGAGAGAGAATATTGAAAATGTTACCATTATGTTAAGAAGTTATCTCCCGTTATCTACAACAGCTTAATGTCTAGTTTCAGTTTTGACAGGTTGATCTTTTATACAGTAGTTTTTTTTTCTCATACCCATCTGAACCTATGTCGCATCTTACACGGACTTTTGTTTTACCTAAAACACACACACACACACACACACACACAGTACACCCCCATAACCTATTAGCTTAATAGAGAGGCACACAACTATATACATCTTCAAACAGTTAAGTTTAACCCTTCTAAAAGGACCAACTATCCCAGACTGACAGCACACTAACATGCTTTAATTGATCTATAACCAAGGTTATCTATGCTAAGATGCATGGTACGGCCTGTGCTTCTACTTAAAATACTGTTTTTGCCTTACTGTTATTCCTTTCCAGGATGGAGAAAACATGAACTTTTAGCCAGTGAAAGAAAAAAATATTCTGTTTTTATTGCCCTCTCACCAGCTTGTAGTCGTATAAACATGAGAGCCAGTTACCTAATTGCCTTCAGCTTCACGCTTCTGATGTACTGTAAATATTTATTTGCCAAGGGAAAAGTGTTTTACATTCAATGTTTTTTTCCATTTACTTGCTTCCACTTAAAACGTGATGGTAGATCAAGCCAAGGGCCTTAATCCAGTCATTCCCCTATGCAAAAGTAAGAATAAACATATCAATTTTACTTGTATCATGCTCGGTTATATTTTACAACCTGTCCCCCAACTCAACAACCTAAGATTACAGCCTATTATCCTAAACATGCTTTTGTCCAGGTTTTCTTCTCTTTTTACACTGCAATGTGCACACAACTTAAAACTAAAGAAGAAGAAAACAAGGAAAAGAGAGCCTTTTTTTTTTTTTTTTTTTTTTTTTTTTTTTTTTTTAAGTATCCCTGTAACAAATGTTTTACTATGCAACATGCAGCACGTGTCATGTTTTACAAAAAAACTGTCAAATATACCTCTTTCCTGCCTTTTTACCTCTCCATCACATTCTTCCAAACATTAATGACATGAAGTAGGTCATCACGTTTAGCAAAGTAAAAAAAAATCCAATATTTCCAGGTTTTCATATTCCAACCAAATTTCACAAATAAGACTGATGCTTTGTAATTCCAAATTTATTTATTAATTTCCATAATTTCTGGTTTTCTTCCTGTTGATCTCCAACTCCCAACTTATTTATGGTTCATTTCCAATGTACTCCTGGCTTTTCTAGTCAACTCCTGCACTTTTCACGGTCTCTCAAGCATTTTACTTTGGAGTATTAGAAAAGTTTTCACTGGCATAGTCTCTTTATGAGCTTTATTATCAGAAGAATAAAAAGCAGAGTCCCCTCCTGTTTGACAGCTCTTTTTTTTTTTTTTTTGTTGGACAAACTTCTGTATTTCCTCCTTAGCATGTTCTGCATCAAAAAAAATACTTTGACCCTCCAGGAAAAAAAAGGTTCTAAAGGTAGTTAGGTACAACAGCTTGAATCTCACATATGCACCTCAACATTCCCCATTTTCTGGAATAAATTTACTTCTTCTGCCTGGTGTACACCGAGTAATCATTTTCCACAAACACTCTACTGCCTACAACTTTTAATACTTTGTCCTTCTGCCACAGTTTTGTCAGAACTGACTCTTTCTGCTAGTAGGATTGCATCTTTTGCTACTTTCTCATGTCCAGGTTTGGAGCATATACACAATGTGCCTTTTCATTTAATGACTCCTGCTGTGGAATACCAGTCCAGTTACTTATTTGTACATTCATGGAATTAATACTGTATGTTCCTTCAAGTTTCTCTGGTACAGCAGAAAATCTCATAGTAAATCTCATGCTTTTTCTACATGCTTACAGCAGAAAATGTCATGCACGTTTTCCCTACATGCTCTGCCTTCTAATTCTACCATTTTCCCTTAACATCGCTTTTTGAGCATTCTCATACTCAGTCGTCATTTTCATTTCATCCTCCGATTTTTGTTAGTTCATGTGAATAATTAAAGCTTCTTCCTTTTTTTCCAGCCTTTTGTAATTTGAGCTGATAAAAATAAATGAAACAGTAAAAGAGCACGTTTGTTTCCTCTAGATTACTGGAAGTCATGTCTTGAACCAAAGATGGAGCATGAATTGTTTTTTTTTTTTTTTTTACTTAACAGCTGCATGATTCTTCCCAGCCAGTGTTTTTTCCTCACCTTTTTGTGGATGATTTACTCTCAGGTACTCTAACTTTCTTCTTTACTTGCATCCAGGCAGTGTTCTTACCAACCAATAACTAAAATTTACCCAAAAAGACAAATTCACTGGCTCTCTTTTCTGAGTTTTTGTTTCACATTAGGAGAGATGAAATTAAGCTGTGACTCAGCATGCAGTCTGTGTACAGCCATCTTAGAAGTTCCTTTAAGAAACTCAACATTGTACACCTAAAGGGCAATGGTGTGAATTGGGCAGGATTCCTCCAAACTGCAGACGGTCTGAATTTTTCCTAATGACTACATAAAGACTAAAGCACTGATTTATTACTAATGCTGAAGAACCTGCAGCATGGACTTCAGTCCAATTAAGTGCGTACAATCTTGCATACACGTGCTCAAGTCAGTTATCTTTCAAAGTCATAGCCGGCCTTAGGCATAGGCCAACTAGGTGGTCGCCTAGGGCGTCGCTCTAGCAGGGGTGCTTTTTCAGTGTTTATTTAATGTAGGTAGACCAGGATAGGGGCACTGGGTGGTGTGGTGGGGGGCGTCGTGGAGACCTTTTGCCTAGGGCACCAGTTGACCTAAGGCCACTCCTGTTCAAAGTATGTAGTCTCTGAGAACTGAAGCTTTTCCAGTTATGTTAAAGTATCTCTTTATAGCTCCATTTCTCAGGAAATCACTTTTGGACAAGGATACCTGCAATGGCTACAGTCTTACTTGAAGACTCACTATCATGAACATTACCACAAAAGCTATACAAAGCTGCAAGAGTGCAGCCTGAAACTTCTGTGAAATCCCACGTTTCAAGGTAGCATCAGGCTTGTTAAATCTTGGTACTCCTTAATCTTTCTGGCTCTGGATGCTGTTGACCACAGCATCCTAACTGTGGAATGCCTGGATGGTCTGCCATCTAACTCTCTGAATGCACACAGAGGGCAGTGTCAGGGATGAAGTGTTCTGAAAGACACCATCAGTACTGCTGGATTCTGCAAGGCTGGTGCTGAGCCTCTTGTTTACAATTAACTGTCTGTGCTAGATGGCATAATTTAAGTGGGAATTTTAAACTACTACAGCTTTGTTGATGATATTTAACTGCCATGCCTGCAGCAAGTAGCCAATCTTTATAAACAAGCTGAAGTCCATACTAATCTGGACTCCATAACCAGCATAAGCTCAGCTTCATGACTTGTGTGAATTGTTAGTGCATGACACTTTACAACCAACTTACTTGCTGGTAACTGGATTGAGTTAGTCTCAATGGTGTGAAACCTTGGGGTGATCTTTGAGGATCAGCTTACACAAAGACCAGGAAAGTGTTCATGAAACCCAGATATAGCACCTTTATTGTAACAGGATTTGTCAACTGTGGTTCATATTCACATAGTGACCTGATTAGACTATTGCAATGCTGCAGTTTGGGATGCTAGATAATGCTGACAGGCAGCATCAGCTAGTACAGACCTTTGTGACCAAACTGCTTTCAGTTGTATTTAAATATTACTCTGCCTCTGTGTTGCCGAATCTGCAATGGCTTCCTGATACCGAATCTGCGATGGCTTCCTGATACCTGCAGATTAAGTACAAGGAGCAGACTTTGAGAAACTAAGAGCTGCATGATATGGGGCTCACATATTTAAAGACCTGCTGTTCACTGGCCAACATGTGCCCTTAGCTCCACCAATAAAGGTTTGTTAATAATGACCATAATGCATCAGGAAAATGTAAGTTACGTACTTGCCAGTACATTAAATATCCATGGTCTCTGTCTGGTAAGTGGAACAACAAGACTGGTGCTTTGGCAACCTCGACTGCCAACAACGAACTCCATTCAGCACAAGTTCCTCCCGACCTATAACCCCCTGCTCCTGCTGCTTTGGCCAGATTGAAATTGCCCCGATCAGACCCTGAGAAGGTGCGAAATACCATAATAAATCATTAGCCACACTGATAAAAAAGGTATAAAAGACATTCAATTACAGTTCCCACCTATATGACAATTTTATAGAGAAAGGATGGGGAGTTGTTCCAGCGTCCGGACAGAGACCAGAGAACTCTAACACTTCTTTAAGTACATAACTTACGTATTTCTCAGGTCCTGTATATACACTGGAATCAAAGGACACAGTCCCTAGCTAACTAGGGTGGCTTAAACAGTAAACCTTGGAGAAGGGTAGTGCCAAAGGATGTTCTGGTACTAGAAATAAAATTGAAACTGTAATGCTTAGCAAAAGCATGGAAAGAAGCCTTAGTAGTGACAGCAAATGATCTCAACCAGTGGAAGATTTTGTAAAAAAGTTGCAGACATAGTTTGAGCCCTGAATGTGTTAGTCTAGAGCAAAAGGAACACTTTTACCTACTGATGTATAAAAGGAAATACAATCCAAATGCCATTTTGTCAATGTAACCAAGATTACATTTTGACCCAGTCTAGGAGGAGAAAAACTGACAAAAAACTGTCTTTTTTATTATTTTTTTGTGCACTCTAGATAAAAACTGAGTGGTCTCTGAACGTCCAAGCAATGGAGCAAATATGCCCCCCTTACTAGAATATTTAGAGAAAAACAAGCAACTGGATACCTTGATTCAAATTAGACTGAGTAGCCGCTTTAGGCATAAAGGTAGGTTTTGTTCCAAGTGAAATCTTGACAGGATAAAAGACTAAAGATTTGAGTCGCCCAGCAGAAGTAATCACAGCTAACAAGGTAGTCTTCCAGGACAAGAACTTGAGATCCATTGAAGTAGCAGTCTCAAAAGGCAATCTAGTTGGACATTCTAGCATAAAATGTTGATCTCAAGCTGGTGCTGGTCTGGAAAAATATGGGTCTAGAGAGAGAGACAGAGACAGAGAGAGAAATCCTTTGTGAAAAGCTTTGCAGAAGGATGAGATGTCAAAGAGTGGTTTGGGAAACCTTCATGAAATCAAGAAATAGTTGAGAAGTGTGCCTTAATTGTAGGAATAAGTAGCTCCTTTAGTACAATTAAAAGGGAAAGGCTATTAAAAACAAAAACACAAAGGCACAGAAATGGGCAAAAATGGCCTGCATGAAGCCCATTCTGAAAACTTTTTCTGTTTACCTTTACAGCTCTTCCAAGTTCAAGGCTTTTGGGATACTAAATCTCAATAACATCTGGAGGAAACTTAAGAGTTCCTCACCATTACTTGAACTAAAGAAACCAAGTGGTTAGATTCATGGACTGAATGCGCAGGTGAGGCTAAGCAGACAGATGAGTTACCAGACTGGAACTCTAAGGCAGGAGAATGGGTTTCTCATTCAGGTGAGGCCAGAAAGGTGGGGGATGGGGATGAGAATGACATGCGACTTTCACGCCTTGTTTTCTGTAGTAGTCTTGGAGTGAGTGGCAGGAGAGGACAGTCGTACAAGAAAGCCAGGGGCCAACTGCATGTGTGTGTCCGTCTCTGGGTGGCTGCCCCTCCTGGGGGACTATACTGAAGTACTGGGGGCATTTGGGGTTGAACAGTGAAGCAAAAAGTTTGCGGGAAGGTGTCCCCCATCTCCTGAATAACTTGCATGCTATCTTGATGTCCAGGGACCCCCATGGGTAAGCATGGTGTCTGCGGAGCTCATCTGCAATCACACTGGAAGACATGGGTATAAGCGTTGCTATCAGAAAAAGCACAGTTTTGTACCTACCATAAATGTAGATGTTCGAGTGTATGCACTGCTGCAGTCATTACACTTGGGTTATCCTGCAGTCAGGCGGTTCCCCAGCTGGCCTGAGTTCCAAAGTCTTGGTCCGGCATCGGTTGCTGTCACCTCCTCCCTGACGTCAGTGCGACAGGGGTATACAAGAAGCAGCTGACGCCGTTTTCTTCAGTTTTTCTTGCCCCCGATGTCAGGTGCCCCTAAATAGGTAGGCAATTCCAATTGTTAATAAAATATACACAAGAAAAGCAAAAAAAACAACTTACAGCTACCAGCAAATACTCCCCATAGGTAGTAAGGGTAGAAGACATAGGTACGTACCAGCCAGTAAGAGGGGAAGGAGGGAGGGTAACCTGGACTGCAGCAGTGTATACACTTGAACATCTACATTTATGGTAGGTACAAAACTGTACTATATTCATTGTGTTACACTGCTGCAGTCATTACACTTGGGTAGAATCCCAAAGCTGAGGAAGGGTAGCTGGTTCTATAAGGCATCAGGGGTGGCTATAAGGCCCTGCAGTACTGCAGTGGTGAAGCCAGCTCTGGATTTAGAGTATAGAGGCAGATGGTAATGCTCGGTGAAGGTATGTACAGAACTCCAAGTTGCCACTTCCAAAATGTCCTTGGTAGGTACTCCCCTGAGGTTCATAGGTTCATACTAGGCTATCTGCCCGAGGGCATTTACAAGCCTAGCCCATAGTTTTGTGGCTTACGCCACCCCTTTAGTATGGGGAAACTATACCCATTATTTTGCTGTGCCTCTGTCGAGCAGTGACACTGAGGTAATCCCTGGGGTATATCTGCAGCTGAAGTGGCTGTTGCCCTGGTGGAGTGAGATCTAATGCTGCTAGGAACAGGTTTTCCATGGTATGTGTAGCGGAAACATATACAATGTCCTATCCATTTTGAAAGTCTGTTTGGAAATGGCTTTTCCCTGTGCTCCTGCAGCATATGCTACCAATAATTGCTCAGATTTTCTGAAAGCGTTGGTTTTGTCCAAGTAGAAGCGTAACTGCCTGTGAATGTCCAAAGAGTGCAGTAGTCTCTCCCCTTTATTCTGTGGTTTAGAATAAAAAGTTGTCAGGTGAATAGTTTGGTTTAGAGCCACACTGGATACCACCTTTTGCATAAAAGTAGGGTTAGTTCTTAAAGACACCCTGTCCTGGTGGAAAATGAGTAAAGGTTCCACTGCCATTAGTGCCTGTAATTCTGAAACTCTTCGTGCTGATGTTATTGCCAGGAGCAGAGCAGTTTTCCAAGGGATATAAATAAATTCTGCTGTGTTGGCTGGCTCAAAAGGAGGTAAAGTTAGCTTCTCCAAAACAAAGTTGAGGTCCCAAGTTGGAGTAGGTGCTCTACGGGGCGGTCTTATGTTTTTAACCCCTCTGAGGTACTGTTTTAACAGAGGATTAGAGAAAATTGGTGGATCAGTGTTGTAATGAGCAGAGATGGCAAAGGCGTGGATCTTGATGGATGAGAAGGAGAGTCCTTTGTCCAGCATCTCAGTTAAGTATTGTAGTATCTGAGGAATGTTTGGGACAAGAGGGTCAAGGCTGTGAGCTTGGTTCCAGGCACAGAATCTCTTCCATTTATCCGAATAGGCTTTCCTGGTACTAGGCCTTCTGGCCTGCAGAATGACATTCATAACAGCTTTGGAGAGAGGCATTGCTTACTTGAGTAAGGAATCTTCCATGCAGCTAGGTTTAAGGTCTTTAGCTGGCTGTGTAGTATTTGTTTGCTGTGCTGAGTCAGCAGATCTGAGATTTGAGGCAAAATCCAGGGTGGTTCTTGTGCTAAGCTCCTTAAGATTGGGTACCAGTGCTGGCGTGGCCAAGTCTGGTGCAATCAGGATCATCTTTGGCTCTTCCTGCCTGGCTTTTATGAGTACCTTTGGCAGGAGAGGCAGTGGTGGGAAATCGTACAATTGTAGGTTCTCCCAGCTGAATGAGAGGGCATCCACTTTCCATGCTTGTGGATGGCAACTCCTTGTGCAGAATTTTTGTAGCTGGCAGTTTATTGGGGATGCAAACAGATCTATGTCAGGGCTCCACCATTTCTGTGTTATCATTCGGAATATTTGTGGATTCAACTCCCATTCGTGGGGATCCATGATGTTTCTGCTCAAGTCGTCTGCCAGTGTGTTTTTGTCTCCTGGCAGGAATTGTGCTTGCAGATGAAGTTGAAGGTTTATAGCTGTGTTCCACAAGGTCGTAGCTTGTCTGCATAGGGAGTAGGAGTGGATGCCCCCTTGCTTGTTTATATACCACATAACTGTGGTGTTGTCTGTCTGTAGTAATAGTTGTCCTGGATGCAGCAGGTCCTTGAAAGCTATAAGTGCATTTTGTACAGCTAGCATCTCTTTTTGATTGATGTGAAGATGCCTTTGTTCCGCAGGCCACCTGCCCTGAATACATTTGCCTGCCATGTGTGCTCCCCAGGCGTAATCCGATGCATCTGTTTTCAGTGTTTCCCTGGCTGTGGGTTGTGTAAAAGGCTGTCCCGTGTTGAGGTGACAAGCTTGAGCCCACCATTGAAACTCCTGTTAAAGGCAAGGGATTAGTGGTATAACAGTTTCCAAACTTTGACAGTGTTGAGACCATACATTCTTTAGGTACCATTGTAGTTTCCTCATATGCAGTCTGGCATATGGAATTAGTAGTATGCAAGATGCCATGTAATCCAAGGACTGCAGAATTTTTCTTGCAGGGAGTTGGGTCTTCGTTGCCACCAATTGAAAGTACTGAGTCAGTTGTCCTTGTTTGTTTGTCTGGCGTGAGATAAGCCATCTGGGCCGTTGTGTTCAAGCTGGCACCCAGGAATATAATCTCTAGTGAGGGCACTAGTTTTGATTTCTTTTCGTTTACTGTGTACCCCAGGCAACTTAACTTTTTTACAAACGCCAGACGCTTTAGAAGAATGTCCTTGCTCTCTGCTTGAATAAGGCAGTCGTCCAGGTACGGATAAATATGAATTCCTTTCTGTCTGCAAAATGCAATTACTGGTGCCAGGCATTTTGTGAAGACCCTGGGCGCAGTAGATAAGCCAAAGGGCAGTGCAGAGAATTGGTAGTGCATTGAACCCGCTATGAATCTGAGGTATCTTCTGCAGTTTTGTCTGATAGGGACATGCAGGTATGCCTCTTTGAGGTCCAAAGTCACGAGCCAAGCTTTCTTGCCCAGCATGAGAAGAAGCTGCTGTAATGTCAACATTTTGAATTTCGGAACATCCAGGTAAAGTGTTTAGAGATGAAAGATCCAGAATGGGCCTCCAGGCTTTGTCCTTTCTGCGTACCAGAAAGAGTCTTGAGTAAAATCCTTGTCCTTGCTCCTGTGATGGTACCTTTTGAATAGCTCTCATATCCATGAGTGCTGTAATTTGTTTTTGAGTTTCTGCCCATTGATTTGGTGGCAGGTATGGCATTCCTTTTAACCTTGGCAAAGTGTCAAAGTGGAAACTGTAACCTTGAAATACAATGTTGAAAACCCATTTGTCTTTGATGATTATTTGCCAGTTGTGGTAGAAGAGTGCCAGTTTTCCTCCCAAGGGGGCTGCCAAAAAGGATCTGTTTGGCAGCTGTAGTGGGAAGTCATTGGAGCTGTTTTTTATATGGTTGGGGCCTGTCTTCCCCTTCTTTCTGGCCTGATGCTACCCATTGTCGAGGCCTGTAAGTACCTTGTGTTTGACCTCTACCTCTTGGATGTCTGTATCTTCCCCTTTGAGATCTGTCTGTAATTGGAAAGGACCAATTCTTAGTTGGCCAGTTTCTGCTAAATCTAGGAGGCTGAACCAGTAAGAAATCCTTCACAGTTTGCATAGAGTTTGCCTTATCCTCCATTTTCTTTAATACCTCTTCTGCCTTAACTCCAAATAACGCATCCTGCTACAAAGGTGCATCCAATAATTTTGCTTTAACATGATCTGGTAATGTATGTTCTTTTAACCAAGCATGTCTTCTAATGACAGAGCCTGTAACTGCTGCTCTGCAGGACGCCTCTAGAGAATCAAAACCACATTGCAAAGTATGCTTTCCCACTTGTTCAGCTGCATGCAATAAATCCTGTATTTCTTTAAAATTAGGAGGATATGATTCTGGAAGCATTTTTTGTTTTAACTGAGACAGTAAAAATTGCTGATATTTTAGCATGTGAAACTGGCAATTTAAGGCTCTCATTGCTAAAGTTGCAGACGTATATACTTTCTTTCCCCATCTGTCTAATGCTCTGGAATCTCTGTCAGAGGGAACTGGATTCTTGGCTGATGAGGCCTCAACTCCTTTGGGTCCCTGAGAAATAGTTTCAGGGTCAGCTACAGGGCATTTTTACAGAAATGTATGCGAGTCAGGGACTCTGTAGTATCTGTCAGGTTTAACTGGGACTGGAGGTAAGGAATCAGGATTTAAGCTGGATTCAGTATACACATCATCCACAATATCGAACACTGGCGGAATAGCAAGGGGTCTGTGTTGAGGTAATAAAAGGAAGTCTCTGAGCCTTTTCTTGGATTCTGAATAATCCTGGCCTTCCCAGTGGAAATGCTCCCTCATGGTATGTAGGGTTTCTCCAAAGGAGTAGTCCTCAGGCGGTGAGGCTGATGGAACTGATTCCTCAGCATCAGAATCCTCATAAGGGGGTATAGAGTATCCTAGGTCTGAGGATGAATCAGAAGAGATGAACACCTGGTCGGATGAGTCATAGTCTGCATCCTGTCTAGGCCTTTTATCAGGAGGGGGATGGGACGCCCTGATCAGAGTGATTAGGTCTTCGGCCATTTTGAGCATTTGGTTCTTAGGCATGGAGGCCTGTCCTGGAGAAAGCTGTATTTATTTCTTTGACTTTAAAGAAGGACCTTAGCTGAGGGTTTAATGCTTAAGGGAGTAGTTCTGAAGACACCCTCTGTAGCTGTGGGTTGCTCAGCTACTCCGGATCCCTCTGAAAGGTTAGTCTCGGCAGGCTGAAGAACCTATGCGCCCGAAGGCCCAGCCATCTCCACGTGGGAGTCAGAGGTGGCTTGAGGTTCTACAGAAGCTGTCGTCAGGGGCTGCGAAGGCACCTCGCTGAATATTGGAGAACCGGTGACTGGCCTAGAAGAGGCTTCGTTGTCGGTTTTGGTCCTCTGATGCCTATCCTTGTCTTTGTGCTTTTTGTGTATTTCGGTCGTCGGAAGTTCCGATGGCATGGTATAATTGAATTTTCTACCAAAATAATGTCGGGCAAAATCAAACTGACGTTTAATAGTGCACTTGTTACACCTAGCACAAAACCGACAACCAGTGACGTCGTGGTCAGGGCCTAGGCATGGGTTACAATAGAAATGAAAATCCTTATGAGGTATTTGCTTCCCACAAGAAATACAGTTATTAACGTTTACTGACATCGGTCTGAGGCAAGAAAAAGTTTCCCCAACGGGGTACTTAGCTTTGTAGAAGACTTCGGTTCTGGATTCGAAATGAAAATTTCAGGAGACGGCCGACCGGCACTTGCAAACTGCTTTTGCTTCTGGCACCGCGCGGCAAGAAAGACTGAAGAAAATGGCGTCGGCTGCATCTTATATACCCCTGTCTCACTGACGTCAGGGAGGAGGCGACAGCAACAGACACCAGACCAAGACTTTGGAACTCGGGCCGGCTGGGGAACCGCCTGACGGCAGGATAACCCAAGTGTAATAACTGCAGCAGTGTAACACGATGAACATCAGTGAGTTCAAAACCCACTGCCATACTCTCATTACTTTCCTGCACAAAGTGTAGGATCTGGTTCCCCCTTACTTATTCAACCACCACATAAATAAAACATACTGCTCAACTACATGAAGACTGCACTTCGGGGAACTTGTCCTCAGATGCCTGCAATGCTGAGAGACCAACTCTCATGTCGAGTATGTTAATGTGCAAGGTGGCATCCTATGCAGTCCACGAAACTTGAAACACTTTTGACCCCACAATGTCCCCACATCTGAGGGCAGGCGCATCAGTGGTTACTGTCAGTACTGGTATGGGTTTGGAAAAAGGTGATCCTCTTAATATATTGGTTGGATTCTATCATGTTAAGTTCTGTTTGGCCATGTGAGAAACAGTACGACCTTGTGATACAAGTGGAACGACTAGTCCCACTGAACACAGTCTCCATCATAGACTCCACATGTTGAGTTTGGTGTTGGGAACAATCTGAATCGATGCAGGCATGACATCTAACAAGTTTTATAAAGTACAGTTTTGTACCTACCATAAATGTAGATGTCCGAACTGGATAGCATCTGCAGTCATAACAACTGGGTTGTCCTGTCGTCAGGCAGCCCTTCAGTCGGCCGGATTCCAAAGTCCGGGTCCAGCTTCGGCTGATGTCGCACTTCACCCGACGTCATCTCTGTTGGTCTTCGGGTATAAAAGCATCAGCCGACGCCATTTTCCTCAGTGTTTCTTGCCCCAGATGCCAGTAGCCCTCTTGAAGGCTAAAATTTGGATAGATGCCAATGTTTCCAAAAAGATAGAGGTAAACACAAAAATAAGTATGTATGTACATATATACAAACAAATACACCATAAAGACTCCCCACCAGCTAGCTATTAGGAGGGTAAACACCCTAGGAGTACCACAGAGGGAAGGAGGGAGGGTAATCCTGACTGCAGATGCTATCCAGTTCGGACATCTACATTTATGGTAGGTACAAAACTGTACTATGTCCTTCATGGATGCATCTGCAGTCATAACAACTGGGTAGAATACCATAGCCAACTAGGGAGGAGGATAAAAGTAGATTATGGTGTGTTTAGGATCCCTTGCAGTACAGCAGTGGCAAACCCTGCTCGATCTGGAATACAGAGGCAAATTATAATGCTTGGCAAATGTATGCACGGAGGTCCAAGTAGCCGCCTCAATAATGTCTTTGGTTGCCACTCCTCGTAAGAAGGCTGTGGTAGTGGCTGTTGCCCTTGTAGAATGAGGTCTTATGTTCTGTGGAATTGGTTTTCCATGGAAGGAGTAACAGAATCGTATGCAATTTCCTATCCATTTGGAGATTGTCTGTTTGGAAATAGCTTTTCCTTCCCTTCCTGTTGCATAGGCTACAAAAGTTGGTCAGTCTTTCTGCTATTTTTGTTCTGTCCAAGTAGTAGCGTAGCTGTCTATGTACATCCAAGGTATGCAGTATTCTTTCCCTCTGTTTTGTGGGTTGGGAAAGAAGGTAGGTAGGTGGATTGCCTGGTTTAAAGACACTCTGGATACCACCTTAGGCATAAATGTAGGATTAGTCCTCATGGACACTCTATCTTGGTGGAAGATTAGGAAGGGTTGCACTGCCATTAAGGCCTGTAGTTCTGAAACCCTCCTTGCTGAAGTAATTGCCAGTAGGAAAGCAGTTTTCCATGACAGGTGTTGTAGGTCTGCTGTTGCTGCTGGTTCAAAGGGTGATAGTGTCAACTTTTCTAGCACAAAATTTAAGTCCCAAGCTGGTAATGGTGGTTTCCTTGGAGGTTTTACATTCTTGATTCCTCTGAGGAACTGCCTGAGCAAAGGGTGCGAAAAACAGGTGGATCAAAGCTGTATTCTGCTGAAATAGCTGATGCATGTATCTTGATGGAGGAGTAGGACAGGCCTGAATGAAGAAGTTCGCCAGATACTCCAGAATGTTAGGCATATCTATGTTTGACACATCTTTTCCTCTTTCCGTACTCCAAATGACAAACCTTTTCCATTTTCCAGCATAGTTCCTTCTTGTTGAAGGTCTGCGTGCTTCAAGAATAATGTCTTTAACTCTTTGGGAAAGTTCTGGATTAGCTGCTGCTATGTGATGTTCCATGCAGTCAGTTGCAACGTTTTAGGTTTGGATGTATGATGCTGTAGTTGTTCTGAGTTAACATCAAAGGCATCAGGGTATTGGCCACATATTGTTCGAGACATGCTCCTCAGCAGTGGGTACCAGTGTTGTCTTGGCCAGTTTGGAGCTATCAGGATTATCCTTGGACGTTCTTCCTTGATTTTCAGTAGTACTTTGTGTATCAAGGGAAGAGGTGGGAATGCATATGCTGTTAGGCCTTTCCAGCTGAAGGAGAGCGAATCCACTTTCCATGCTAGTGGGTGGAATGTCCTTGTGCAGAACTTTTTGAGCTGGTGATTGAGAGGTGATGCGAATAGATCTATCTGAGGCATTCCCCAGTTCTTTGAGATGGTCTTGAAGATGTCCGGGTGCAGTTTCCATTCGTGGGCATCCGATGTGGTTCTGCTTAATATGTCTGCTAGAGTATTTTCTTTTCCCGGTACAAATATTGCCTGTAACTGGATGTTGTAGCTGAGTGCCAGGGTCCACAGCTCCAAAGTCATTCTGCATAGGGGGTATGAATGAGTGCCTCCCTGTTTGTTGATGTACCACATGACTGTGGTGTTGTCTGTCCTTATCATCAAGTGGCCCTCTTCGAGAAATGGTTTGAACTTTTGGATTGCCAGTTTTACTGCCAGCATTTCTTTTAGGTTGATGTGCAGGTGAAGTTGATCCTGTGTCCACAATCCTTGCACGCATTTGTCCAGCATGTGGGCCCCCCATCCTAGGTCTGAAGCGTCTGTTGTGATGGTTTGGCTTGCTTGACATCTGCGAAAGGGTAGGCCTGGGTTTGACTGACATGCCTGAGCCCACCATAGGAACTCCTGCTTTAAGCATGGAATTAGTGGGATTTCTGTTTCTAGGCTGTGTCTGTGTTGGGACCATAAATTCTTTAGGTACCACTGTAGTTTTCTCATATGTAGTCTGGCAAATGGGACCAAGATTATGCATGATGCCATGAAGCCCAAGGCCTGCAGTACTTTTCTTGCTGTTAACTTGTTCAGTTTTGTTAGTGCCAAGAAGTAAAGAGGGATTTCTTTTTGTTTTTCTGTAGTCAGGAATGCCATTTGTTTTACTGTGTCCAATTCCGCCTAAGAATGTCCTTGTTTGGGATGGCATCAGCCTTGACTTTTGTAAATTGACTGTGTATCCCAGTGCTTGTAGCAAGTAAATGACCCTTTGTAAATCTGTTGTCAGCTTGCTTTTGTTGTCCCCTTGTAGCAGGCAGTCGTCCAGGTATGGGTAAATTTGAATTCCTGTAGTCTGCAATGGCGATTACTGATGCCAGGCATTTTGTGAATACTCTGGGCGCAGTAGATAAGCCAAAGGGCAATGCTGAGAATTGATAGTGCTCTGATCCTGCAAGAAATCTGAGGTATCTTCTGCAGATTGGTCGAATGGGGACGTGCAGGTATGCCTCCTTGAGATCTAGAGAGTTACCAGCCAAGACTCCTTGCCCAGCATGGGAAGAAGTTGCTGTAGGGTCAGCATTTTGAATTTTGGGACAATGATGTATGTATTTAAGGTGGACAGGTCGAGAATTGGTCTCCAACTTTTTTCCTTTCTTGGAACTAGGAATAGTCTGGAGTAGAACCCCTTTCCTTGCTCTGCTGTTGGCACTCTTTCCACAGCTCTCATGTTTGCTAACTCCATTATCTGTTGTAGTGCCTCTGTTTTTTGATTTGGAGGTAGATTTGGCATTCCTCTTTTGACTGGTAAAGTGTGGAAGTGAAACCGGTAACCTTGATCTATGGTTTGTAAAATCCACTTGTCCTTTGTTATGTAGTGCCAGTTCTTTGAAAATAAGGTTAACTTTCGCCTAGAGGAGCTGCTATTTGTTCCCTGGTAGGCGGATTTAGGTTAAGTCACTGTGGTTGTGCTGATGTAGTGGCAGTGGTTGTGTCTGTGCCTCTGTTGTTACCTTGCCACTGTCGTCCTCTGTAGGCACCTCCTCTGGATTGGTTTCTGCCTCTGGAACGCCTATTCCTGCCCCTTTGAAATTTTGTGGAGTCAGGAAAGGACCAATTTTTGGCAGGCCAGTTCCTGCTAAACCTTGGGGGTTGAACCTGCAAGAAATCATTAACCGTTTGAACAGATTTTGCCTTTTCTTCCATTTTCTTCATAACCTGCTGGGCAGGTGTACCAAACAAACTTGTCTTATCCATAGGAGCATCTAGCAACTTAGCTTTAACATGATCCGGTAAAGCTTGTTCCTTTAGCCATGCATGCCTTCTTATCACTGTGCCAGTCATGGCTGATCTAAATGAAGCCTCCAGTGCATCATAGCCACATTTTAAAGAATGGTTGCTAACCTGTTGTATGTTATTTACCATTTCTAATACATATTTCTTATCAAGAGATTCATCAGTGGTTAGTTTTTAGTTAACTGATCAAGCATAAACTCTTGGTATTGTATCATGTGAAACTGACAGTTTAAAGCTCTAGCTGAGAGAGTAGCTGAAGTGTAGACCTTTACCCCATCTGTCTAATGACCTTGCTTCCCTTTCAGAAGGAATAGGGTTTTTAGCTATGGTCAGCTACTGCCTTGGGACCCTGAGATATAGTTTCGGGGTCTGCAAGTGGGGCCTTGTATAGGTGGTGATGAGTATCTGGCACCCTGTAAAATCTGTCTGGTTTGGCAGGGGCTGGGGTAAAGAATCTGGAGCGGAGCAGACATCATTGAAAGCATCATCCACCACAGAGAGAACAGGAGGTATAGCTAAGGGCCTGTGCTGTGGGAGGTGCAGAAAAGTCCTAAGTCTTTTTCTGGAGTCTGAAAAATCCTGTTGCTGCCATTGGAACTGCTCTCATGGCATGTAAGGTTTCCCCAAAGGAGAATTCTTCTGGTGGGGAAGCAGCTGGAATGGACTCTTCAGCATCAGAATCTTCAAAATTGGAGAAAGGAGCCTCTGGCTGGTCAGTTATGTCTGATTAGCCAGCAGAATCATCAGAGGACACTGGCTCAGGGGCTCTGCCCTAGGTCTCTTCTCTGGGGCTGAGAGGCCCTGTCTGGGTGAGATTGAGATCCTCTAATTAATGAAATTAAATCTTCTGCCAAAGTAAGCATTTGAGAACTAGAAGAGGGCCTGGTTGTGGGAGGTTTAACAGGCACTGTCTTAGTAGTCTTGGCTGCTTTAGCCCTGGCGAAGGCCTTAATGGACATGGCTGCTGGAGGCCTAGCAGCACCGTGCTGGGGTAGAGACATCCAAGGGAATGGTGTCTGATAAGTCAGTGGCAACCACCGTAGTGGATAAAATTTCTGAGGCGGATTCAAGAGTGGTAGCAGGGGGCTCAGTTGTAGAGATAGGTTCAGCTGTACTTTGATCAGTTTTCGGTTTGGCGAAACCGAGACACTTCATGGTTTGCTTAACCATGGTTTCGCCGAACAGCGGACCGCGAGTGTCGGTCTTTATCTTTGCGTTTTGGCAGATTGGGTAGTCGGAGGATCCGGCGGCATAATGTACGCAAATCAGAACCGAAAACTGTTCTGCAACTCCGACCGGCCTAAGCCGTTGCCGGTTGAAAGAAGCACAGGCCGAACAGGCTGCTCGTGGTGGGCTGGGCCTAAACAAGGCAGACAGTAAGAGTGGAAATCCTTATGAGGTATTTGTTTCCTACAGGTTAAACAATTAACTTTTTCTGACATCGGCTGAGGCAAGAAAGAGTCCCCAACGGGTACTTAGCTTTAGAAGTCTTGAAGTATTCGTAGAAGTAATCTCTGGATCCGACCGGCACTTGCGAACAGCTTCTGCTTGAGCCACCGGCAAGAAAGACTGAGGAAAATGGCGCTGGCTGATGCTTTTATACCGAAGACCAACAGAGATGACGTCGGGTGAAGTGCGACATCAGCGAAGCCGGACCCGGACTTTGGAATCCGGCCGACTGAAGGGCTGCCTGACGACAGGACAACCCAGTTGTTATGACTGCAGATGCATCCATGAAGGACATCATGTACTGCTGGTGTCTGTTTTTGTTGCTTTAGGGAAGCCACTTCTGAGATCAATGATGAAATCCTGTCCTGAGGAAAAACTGACAGCTACCTGAGGGTACTTAAACAACATCCAATAGAGACAAGGTTTTAAGAGGGTTCTAGTTTGGATTTATGTATACTGGACATGGCTGCTGAGGCCCATAGCAGCACCACGTGCTGGGGTAGAGACATCCAAGGAATGGTGTCTGATAAGTCAGTGGCAACCACCGTAGTGGATAAAATTTCTGAGGCCGATTCAAGGTGTAGCAGGGCCTCAGTTGTAGAGAGATAGGTTCAGCTGTACTTTGATCAGTTTTCTCGGTTTTGGCGAAACCGAGACACTCATGGGTTTGCTTAACCATGGTTTGACCGAGAGGCAACCGCTGGACATTGAGAGTGTCGGTCTTTATCTTCGTTTTGGCAGATTGGGTAGTCGGAGGATCCGACGGCATAATGTACTAAAATCAGAACCGAAAAACTGTTTGCAAACTCCGACCGACGCCTAAGCGTTCGCCGGGTTGAAAGAAGCACAGGCGAACAGGCTGCCGCGATGGGCTGGGCCTAAACAAGGCAGACAGTAAGAGTGGAAATCCTTATGAGGTATTTGTTTCCCACAGGTTAAACAATTAACTTTTTCTGACATCGGCTGAGGCAAGAAAGAGTCCCCAACGGGTACTTAGCTTTGAAGTCTTCAAGTAGTTCGGTAGAAGTAATCTCTGGATCCGACCGACCGGCACTTGCGAACAGCTTCTGCTTCGGGCGCCACGCGGCAAGAAAGACTGAGGAAAATGGCGTTGGCTGATGCTTTTATACCCGAAGACCAACAGAGATGACGTCGGGTGAAGTGCGACATCAGCCGAAGCCGGACCCGGACTTTGGAATCCGGCCGACTGAAGGGCTGCCTGACGACAGGACAACCCAGTTGTTATGACTGCAGATGCATCCATGAAGGACATCATGTACTGCTGGTGTCTGTTTTTGTTGCTTTAGGGAAGCCACTTCTGAGATCAATGATGAAATCCTGTCCTGAGGAAAAACTGACAGCTACCTGAGGGTACTTAAACAACATCCAATAGAGACAAGGTTTTAAGAGGGTTCTAGTTTGGATTTATGTATACTGTTATTCCTAAAAACAGACCTAGGTGGAGCAGACACTGTCTTGCTGTTAAAAGTTGCCCATCAATAGGGACACAATCACCTAGATATAAGAAAATATGTACAACCACATGCGAGTTCCTGTGGAAGTCAGGAGTGAAGAAAATGATAAAAGATCTGGAATATTTTGTTAAAAGTACTTTAAAAGGAGGGGAAATACCAGCATATTGGAAGAAAGCTGTGGTGGTTGTACCATGAGGGTAAAAATCCTTCATGCCCAGCCTCAGAGACCCACTTCAATTTTAACCCACTATTATCAAGTGCCTTTACTAGCTAAAAGAATGGCAAAGGTGTTGTCAAGACTGATACATTGGATCAGTGTGTTTTTTTGGACGGAAGACAAAACATTTGACATTAACAGAACAATGATGATGCAGAGGTAAGCAGAATGTAAGAAAATGCTGCTAAAGGTGGGTTTTGATGCAGAGCAAGCATTTGACAGAAAAAAGTTTGGATTTTATGAGTTGGGTCAATGGAAGCATTTGCAATCCAGAATAAAATAATAAGCTTAATTAGGAGGCTATATGAAGGCTTGGAGGCAAGAATTAAACTGGGAGGGCTCCTCTCAGATAAGTTAGGTTTGAACAGAGTAACTAGGCAGGGTTGGCCTTTTTCCCCTTTGTTATATGCATTACATTTAGAGCCACTAGCAAAGAAATTATGGGACTCTGAAATCTAAGGATATTACTGGCATGATGGTCGAGAAAAGTTGATTTTATTTGCAAATATTATTTTACACTTGATAAAGCCAGAAAATAACATCTCAGCATTGTGCAACATTTTGACACAGTTTCAAGTCTTTTCAGGAAATAAAACTGACGATGCTAATTTATAGTATAGCCTTTGTTTTTATGTACCAACTCATGACTTGATTCAGCAATACCCATATTTATGGGGACGTGAAAAGATAAATGTATTTAGGAGCATGGATTAAAATGTTTCTGACATGGCAGCTAAGGACACACGCGAAGAAACTAAACAAAAGATAACATAAAACTAAGAAATTGGAAACTTTTAGTTATGTACTTACCATAACTTTAGATGTTTGGGATCCATCTCGCCTACATTCTGTACTGATGGGCTCGGAGCCGATCCCTCGGCTCCGACTCGGCACGCTGTGCTATAGAGCGAAGCCTCTTATTGGCTGAGCTATTTTCTATCCCAGGATGCACCACCACTAATCCCCAGATCTTGTTTGTCCGCATTCATGCACACATACATAACTTGTTTATATAACATTGCCAGATGTTTCAAGATGAAACAGAATTCGGACCTTCTGATATCCTCTGATCTCCAAGGACGGGGAAGGAGGGTGGGTTATTGGGAATGTAGGCAAGATGGATCCCAAACATCTAAAGTTATGGTAAGTACATAACTAAAAGATGTTATGTGATCCTATCTCGCCTACATTCTGTACTGATGGGACAGCGTCCCTAGCACCTAATTCCTGGGTGGCTCACTGGAAAACACTCCTGAGCACTGTGGAACCAAATGAAGCTCGTCCCCTAGATGCCACATCCAATTTGTAGTGAGAAATGAAAGTGTGCGGGGAAGACCACGAGTCTGGCAGCACAAATGTCACTAACGGCAAGCTTAGAATGGAATGCTATTGAAGTAGCCATAGCTCTTGTAGAATGAGCTTTGACAGAGATCGTAAGCTCTTTATTAGAAGAGGAATAAGCTTGAGTAATACAGTCCCTGATCCATTTGGCAATAGTGACCTTTGTGATGGCTTTGCCCAATTTATTATCCGAAAAGGATACAAACAATTGATCTGTTTTCCTTGTTTATTTGGTCCTATCTAAATAAAAACGCAATTGCCTATGGACATCTAATGTGTGGAATATGCATTCCGCTTTGTTTGAGTACTTTGGAAAGAAGACTGGAAGTTCTAATGATTGTTGTAGGCAAAAACTGGAACAAACCTTAGGGACAAAGGGTGGATTTGGCCTGAGAGATAGTCTATCTTTGTGAAAGACCAAGTACGGAGGTTTTACAGACAAAGCTTGAAGCTCTGAAACCCTTCTGGCAGAAGTAATCGCAACCAGAAAGGTCGTTTTCCACGACAGAAATTTTAAATCACATGTTGCTGCCGGTTCGAAGGGGGAGGAAGTGAAGGCACGTAACACCACATCGAGATCCCATGGAGGAGCAGGATGAGAAATTGGAGGTCGTAAAAGTGCAGCACCTTTCAAGAAGGTCTTACACAATCTGTTGCTCATTAAAGGTGGGTTTATAGACTCGTGAAAATTGGAAATAGCTGCCAATTGAACCTTGATGGTAGAAACTGAAGAGCCTTGATTGAAAAGGGAAGTTAGAAATTTTAGGACTTCTGATACGGGAATAGTGATGGGATCCAGACCCCGGAGTTGAGCCAAATAGCAAATCTCTTCCATTTGCTAGAATACAATTTCTTAGTGGCAGACTTGTGGCCGAAGATAAGATGTGTACAACTTCCGGGTCTAAGGTATGATTCCTGACTATAGTCGGAAGAGGAGGAGCCAAGCTGTCAATTTCAAGGTGTGTAGGGACTGGTGGAGTAGTCCCGACTGATGAACTAATAGGTCTGGGATCTGATCCAGGAACCATGGACCTTCCAGTGCATATTTCCGAAGATAGGGGAACCATACCTGACGAGGCCAGTAAGGAGCAACTAAGATCATTTTGCTCCCCAAGTGAGACGCCTTTTGGATCACTCTGGGAAGGAAGGGAACTAGGGGAAAAGCATATAACAAGCCGGTGGGCCACGGATGGGCTAGTGCGTCCATAGGGCTCTCCCCCGGAGCCGGAGTGAGGGAGAAGAACTTTTTGCACTTCGCATTCAGCGGGGTTGCGAAGAGGTCACAACAAGGAATTCCCCATTTGCTGAAAATCTGATTTGCAACCGTAATGTTCAGAGACCACTCGTGCGGACAGATGATAGTTCTGCTCAATCTGTCGGCTATCAAATTGGACTTGCCGGGAATATGAGTCGCCACTAGAAATCGTTTGGTCGACACTGCCCATTCCAAAACTCTCATGGCCTCTCTGCAAAGGGGGTATGATCTGGTCCCTCCCTGCTTGTTCAGGTACCAGACTACTAACATGTTGTCGGAATGGATGGCAATTACGCCCTGAGGGAGGTAATCGTGAAGGGCTTGTAGGGACAGAAACACCGCCCTCATTTCTAAGATGTTGATATGAAGAAGAGTCTCTTCCGAATGCCATTTGCCTTGGACTGACCTGCCCAGGGAATGCCCCCCCCCCCACCCCATCTGGGAGGCGTCCGTAGTCAAAGTGGCCACAGGAGGAGGTGGAACAAAAGGCTCCTGATCCAGATTGGAGGGCACCAGCCACCAGCGAAGGTCCCGTTTGCAGGTTTCCGTGATCCATATGAGGTGACTGAGGGGGAGATCCTGAAAGGACCACTGTGTTGAAAGAAGCCACTGGAGAATTCTCATGCGCAATCTTGCTAGGGGAACTAGAAGAACCGTGGCGGACATAGATCCCAATAGCTGCAGGACCATTCTGACTGGGGCCTTGGATCTGGGAAGTAAGGCTCGAACTTGAGCCTGTATGGTTTGTATCCTTTCTGTAGGTAGATAGACCCGCATTTGGTTTGAGTCTATCTGCTCTGATGAATCTTATGCGTTGAGATGGCAGCAACATAGACTTTGGCCAATTGAAGGTGATTCCAAGGGAAGTGCCCAGTGATATTGTGGCTTGTAGGCTCCGCAATAGTAGATGCTTGGAGGTGGCAGTCAGGAGCCAGTCGTCTAGATACGGAAACACCTGGAATCCTAGACTTCTCAGGTGAGCAGTCACAACCGCTAAACATTTGGTGAACACTCTGGGGGCTGTGGTGAGACCAAAGGGCAGCGCGCGGAACTGAAAATGACCGTCTCCTAGGCAGAAGCGCAGATGTCTCCTAGATGCTTGATGTACCTTGATATGGTAATAAGCGTCCTTGAGATCTATGGAGCACATCCAAACACCTTTCTCCAGCAGTGGGAGAATGGATTGTAGGGTGACCATTCGGAACTTGGACTTTTTGACTGAACGATTTAGAATGCTGAGATCCAAAATGGGCCTCAAGTCCCCGGTCTTTTTTGGCACCAAAAAGAATCTTGAGTAAGTCCCTAATCCGATCTGGTCTGCGGGGACCAGTTGGATGACTCCTTTTTGAAGCAGCTTTGAAACTTCAAAGGCTGCAATTTCCCGTTGACTGGGTGGCGGGTCCGGGATTTTTTTGGACTGAGGTGGGAGGAGAAAAGGGATGGCGTAACCTCCGCGATAATTGAAGCACCCATCGGTCCTGAGTGGATACCTTCCCAGGCTTTTAGGTGCTCGAACGACCCCGACTGGCTCCGGAGCTGCACAGTCGGGCAATCCCTCAGGGACTGTGAAGGCTGAAGAGCCACGAAAGGACTCGCGGTCTCCAGTGTTGCGGGGCCTCTGCCGCCTCTGGGACGGCGTCTTCCAGAAGAATTTCCTCCTCTGCCTCTAGAAGGGGATCGTCCTGCTGAGAAGGAAAAGACTTCTGAGATCTGGAACCACATTTTCCTCCTCTTTAGCCTTGGGATAAGGCCGAAAAGGGAGGAAAATCGTGCCCTCACGGCAGTCAAAGTCTTACCTTCTTGCTGCAGCGGTCAATGTGTTCCTTCACCTTGGGTCCAAACAAAGAGGACCCATCAAAGGCGTTAAAGGAAGACTTAAAGGCTTCCAAAATGACACAGGTGGAGCCAGGCTTGCCTCAGAGAGCAATGCCTGTACTGCTGCTCTACTCGCCGCATAAGAAAAGAGCCTCATGGACGAAGTTTGATATGGATGACAGCGTAGCCAGCTGAGAGCCAACCGTCTGGGCCAGCTGCTCAGGCAGAGTTACCCAAGAGGGTATCTGAAAGTTCCTTAATCAGATCCTCTGAAATCTGGTGAAGTGCGTTAGATAGTTCAGGGACCTTAAAGTAAAGGCCGCTGAACTTAGGGTGCGCGTGCATCGATCCATGCTCCTAAACTCCTTATTAGGAGGATGGACGGACGCCGAAGCCTCTGCTACATCTTGCTGGGTAGCAGATGCCACCACCAAGGCATCTACAGCCACACCTTTCAAAAACTCCTTTTCTGGGGTGCTGACAGGAACTTATCGGATGAGCAGGCACCGGTTCCACAGAGTCTGGGTGTTCCCATGCCCGACAGATCAAATCTAGGAGCTGAAGGGTGGAGACACCCAGGAGGCGGAGGCTGAGCCCGAAGGCCTTAAGGAACACCGACTGGCCAGCAGAAGGGGGTATGGATTGCCAGCCGCCTCGTTGTTTAGGCTTCCAGGATGTCTGCAAAGGAGACACATCATCTGAGGACGACAGGACCCTATGCATCATCAAGATCAGTGTCTGACGTGAGAGACTCATCGGGGAGTCAACGTGCTTCCTCTTGCACGATCTTTTCCTGGGGCTTCCTCCCAAGAGGCTTCAGAGGGACCTCCAGGAGGGGAACCCCAGAGGGGTGACCTCAGGCCCGGGCTCCGCTGTTCAAGGACAGGGAACTGCCAGACCCAGTCTCCGTATGCAGGGAAGGTGCTGGAGAGACCGTGGAGGTAGCCAAAGAAGATTTGGCTAACTCCTCATAGCCCTGAAGGCGGACCGCCAGAATCCTGGGAAGGTCCCACCTCCGTGGCTAACGGTAGATGGTACCCCGCAGCCGACGCACCGAGAGGGAAGGCTTGGGACCAAAACATCAGTCGAGCGTCCCGGGGCCGACAGAGGAGGTCCGTGCCGAACTCACTCGAGAGCCGGGTTGGAGTAAGGTCGGGCCCACCCGAAACCTCCATCAGCTCCACCAGCACCGCTCCAACGGTGCCGGGCTGTTGGAGGAGGAACCATAACAACAGGGGACCATCGGCTCGAGCAATGGGCTGGAGCCGAAACTAACTTTTGGAACACCGGAGACTGGAAAAGTCTTAGAGCACCCTGTCGATGTCCGAATCAGACATCTTGGAGGATCTAGATGACACCAATCGGGTCCAAACCGACTTCTCCATCGGCTCCATAGGACTAGGGGACTGGCTCCGAATGGACTCTACTACTATCAGTTCCGAGGGAGACCTCAAAACAATTTCCCTCGGTGCAGAGGAGGGCTTGCCCGAAGGGAAGAGTCTGAGCCGGCAATCCTCATCGGCACCAAAATCAGTGGAGCCGATGAAGGTGACCCGCCTCTCGATGCCCCAGTCCTCGGCTCCGAAACCAGAGGAGTCGAGACTGGAGGCATCGAGGCAGACCGTTCCGCCCTCGGCTCCGAAGTCCTTGGAGCCAATGGAGAAGCCTGCCTATGTTTCTTGGCAGTCGGTTCCGACAGACTGGTCGGAGCCGACGCTTTTTTCTTCTTGGTAGGAGAGGAAGAGGAAGATAAGGCCTCCTCGAAGGAGGGTTTAATCAGCCCTTTTAATATTAATTTATTCTTCCTCTCTTGGAGGACTCTAGAAGAAAAGGCGTGACACACACTACAGGACTCCTGTAGGTGCTTGGCGCCTAAACAATATACGCACGAGGAGTGGTAGTCAGTTATAGACATTTTGTAACCCCACCTCGTGCACTTTTTAAACCCAGAGGGTCTATGTTCTTTAGACATACTGACTAACAGGCACTAAAACAAGTTAAAGTAGCTGTTCAGTGATGAGATTTTACCACAACTAAAACTTTAAACCAACTTTGATTTTTTTTTTTTTTTTTTTTTAAAACGAAACAATAGACAATATCAAGACAGAAATACTGAAAAGGAGGGCCAAGACCCTCTAACTTAAACAGGTACTTGACCTTCTGAAAAAAAACAAGAGACACTAGATAAAGAATAGGGGAAGGCCCCTCTAACTTAAACGGGAAACCTTTCCCTTAAACCAAAACACAATTTTTCTCAACAAATGTTAGTAACACACACTCGTACAACAACAATAGCTGTTAAAACAGCTTTTGGGGTAAGAATAGCAAAATTCCTGACAGGAAACTTTGAAGAAAACAGTACTTAGCTCAGCCAAGTTTGAGACCACGTCCTAGCTTGTAAGCGGCAAACGAGATCTGGGGGATTAGTGGTGGTGCATCCTGGGATAGAAAATAGCTCAGCCAATAAGAGGCTTCGCTCTATAGCATAGCGTGCCGAGTCGGAGCCGAGGGATCGGCTCCGAGCCCATCAGTACAGAATGTAGGCGAGATAGGATCACATAACATCTCTTGTTAATGGATATAGATAGTAGCATATAAGCAATTAAAACATTTTTAGTTCCTTCAGTTTTATATAGTCAAGCATAATTTTATCAACCAGAGGAAATGCTGTGGACAATAATAAAGAGTTGAAGGAATTTACCTAGAAGGGAAAGACGGCAGGAGTTTAGCAGGTAAGTTGATTCTCCCAAAAGAACAATTAGACAGGGATATTTTAGAACTACACAGTTAAGGCTCATATACATAACTCAAGCAAAAAGTTAAAATTCAAAGTGGAAAGAGATAATTATGTTGCGGGGGGGGGGGTTCAAGATACAAAGATGGAGTGGGATTTTGAATGCATACCCTTAAAAGAAATAACAATATACATATTATATTCATAAAATAACACAAAATATTCTAAGAACTAAACCAATACGAGAATGGCGAAAGGAGATTTTGCAGTGATGACTGCAAGTAGGGGTAGAAAAAACAGGAAAGAGCGGACTTGAATTTACTGAAGAAAACTGGCAAAGGAACCATAATACTGGGAGCAAATAACTACAGGAAAAGAGAGACACACAAAGTTAACAGAGTGGGATCAGGCCAAGACGACGTGGATTGCAGGTTAATGATATCAGAATATAGGTGGAGAAAGAGGATAGGGGGCTCCCTGGTCTGGTAGAGTTCTAAGTTAAATCTAGAAGAGAAGCTGCTGTTAAAAGGGACAATTAGTAGGGTACATAAAATATTGCATGACAACTATAGGAATCAATCAGAAGAGGTTATAAAAGATTGGGAAGACAGTGGAAAAGAATTTATAACTAAACAATTTGAGGACATACATTTGAATCCCAAGTATGCACCCAAGTCCAGAAGGTTTAGGATTTTCACTTGGATGTGTTTGCATAGGTATTTTTATACCCCAAGCAGATTTCAAATAATTTTTCCACAGGTAGACAGTAAATGGAGGTGTTGTGATGGAGAAGAAAGAGGTAAATGGGAAAAAGAAGTTACGTACTTACCATAACGTTCCATCTGCATTGCCCATCTTCATTTATCCTTGACAAATCGGTTTGGTTCCGATATCAGAACAGACTTGGCCATAACTACAGCCTGCGAAAACAAAAAACCCTCTAACTCATGTCCTGCCCAAAATGTTCCTTTCCTAATTACCTCAGTTAGAGTTCGCAGTTAGAAAAGTAAAGAAAGTATAATCCTAATAACACCTTTATAAAGACCAGATCTGATGTCATGTGTGAAAAAATGCATAATTAGGACCATAATTCGTTCCACCAAGAGGCCAGAATGGAAGGTGGGAAGTCAAGGATAAAGGAAGATGGACAACACAGATGGAACGTTTTGGTAAGTACATAAACTCTATCTGATGTTGTCAATCTTCATTTAATCCTTTACAAATGGGACAGAGTCCCCAGCTACCTTAGATCTTGGGAGGACTCATGGAAGGACATTCCTGAGCACGATAGATCCAAATGATACTCTTCCTAGGAGACCAAATCCAATTTATAAAGAGTAGTACAGACATGTGGGGTAGACCATATCACTGCTGCAAAAATATCTTTCATGGAAGCCTTGGAATGAAAAACTACTAGAGCTACATCTCCTTCAGCAATTTGCCTTAAAAGGCCCAATTAATTCAACTTTCCTCTGGTTGTATATGTAGGATATACAATCCTTTAACCATCTAGATAGGGTAACCTTGGTTACTGGCATACACATTCTGGTAGTTGAAAAAGAAACAAACGGTTGGTCAGAGTTTCTTGTGTCTTTTGTTCTATGAAGACAGAAGCGCAATTGTCTGTGAACATCTAGTAAATGCAAACAGCACTCACCTTTGTTTGAAAAATTGGGAAAGAATACTGTAAATTGACAGTCTGATTGCTATTCGTTTCTGAAGCCACTTTTGGTAAAAAGAAGAGTTTGTTCTCAAGGAAAACCTCTCTGTGAAAAGGCAAATATGGTGGTTTACAGGATAAGGTCAGAATTTCTGAAATTCTTCTGGCAGAAGTAATCGCTACCAGAAAAATTATTTTCCAA